>NC_090223.1:5979658-6281116 GCF_024489055.1 Chanodichthys erythropterus
ACATTCATCAGAAATGACTGTTCTTGTGCACACACAACTACTTCAGCTCTGGGGTACTGCCTCACATCCCCATGCACACACTGGACAGTTGCGGTGCTTGCATAGTCAACATTTGACACATAACATGGCTTTAGGAGGGACAGGGAACTACCGGTGTCCAACAGTGCTTTCACAAAATGTCCATCAATAGTTACATCACACAAAACTTGACTCTCCCCTCTAAAGTCAGTATCTTTGTCCTCTTCCCTAGGGACATAACAAAATCCTGTCAGCTTAGCTTTACGAGCAGGACATACTGCGGCTTTGTGCCCCGGCTGCTGACAGTAAAAGCATATCAGTTCTTTTCCCCCTGTTGACTTGGGGCTTTGTGTATTGTCTGACAGCTCAGCCCGACCCCTCTCAGTCCCAAAGTGAGTACGAACAGTACCTTTAGATGGTTGAGTGCGTGGACCTCCGCGATGAGCATTCTGGTATTGCTGAGCCAGCTTAGCCGCCGCCAGTCCAGACGTTGGCTCATGCTCCCTTACCCAGGTGCGAGCATCATACGGAAGCACCCGTAGTAACTGTTCAAGGATGATGGCCTCGCCTATCTCCTCCTTGGAGTGCTCCCTTGGCCGTACCCATCGCTGATACAGGTTCTTTAGGCGATGGTATGTCTCAGATGGTGATTCTCCAGCTGGAACAGTAGGTGATCGGAACCTTTGCCGGTAGGTTTCTGGCGAGATGTTGAATTTTTCCAGCAACGCCTCCTTCAGATCATCGTACACCTCTGCCTGTTCCTCATCCATCGCCAGGTATGCTTCCAACGCTTGCCCCGTCAGTAAAGGAACCAGATGATAGCTCCATTCCTCCTCAGGCCACCTCCAGCTCCTAGCCAGACGCTCAAACCGCCGCAGATAATTCTCTATATCCTCCCCCTGCTGGAAGATCGGCATCTTTGGTTCAGCTCGCTGGATTGGCCCTCTGAGCACAGGAACACTTGGGGAGTCTCTGTCGTGTGCTGTTCTGCGTTGTGTGGATATCCTCTGCGTAGCTGGTGTTGGAAGCTCCATTCGCGGGCTCTCACCGTCAGACAAAGTCCCAGCAGGTTGAGTCGACTGCAAGATGGACTCACGTAGACCCCGGAGCTCCTGCAGATATCTCTCCTCTCTCTCCTGCTGTGCGTCTAGGAACTGACGCATCAGGGAAACCATTCCCTCACCAGCTGCAGCGACTGGAGTGACTGGCCCAGTCTGTGGTGAGCTAGACTTTCTCGAGGTACCAGGAAGCCCTGCCATCACTTCCTCTTCCTCTGTAGTCTCCGCCGAATCCCAAGCCTCATCCTCCATCGTCGCCTTCTTCACCTGTGACCGCAACCCAGCCCTGGGTTTCTTGCCTTTTGGCGCTGTTTTGCGAGTAGCCATCCCACCGCTGCCACCAAATGTAGTGAAGCGAGTGCCAATACTCGCTTTGGGGGAGGGGAAAAGTAACGGGAGTCCGTGAGAGGAAAAAAAAATAAAAAATAAAAAAATAAAAATAAATGATGGCTTACTCGCACAGCACTTCCGTGCAGGGTGTACTTTATTTACAGTGCCAGAAATAAAGCAGTCCACAGTGAAGTCTATGTACAGGTGCACACAAAAACCCAAAAGTACCAAAACAATAAAACAAAAAAATAAAGACGAAAACTGTATCCACAATATACAATGGTTTTGGGGTTTTGCTTGAGGTTCCACCACAACACTCTCGCCAACTTGGTTAACAAGTCATGAATGTGAGTCTAGCCTCCCCTTTTATATGACAGACTCCACCCCCTTTTGGCATAATTCATTAAAAGGGTAAGTATTATACATTGGACATTTTAAATCTTTCATAAGACTCACTAAATCAACCTTAAACAATAATTCTCACGGGCAATTCAAATAAATATATTCATTGTCCTCAATAACACAAAAACACGTAATCTTTCAACACATATTTTACACATAATCTCCCTACCCCACACAAGACAATGGTTTAGCCGGCTTCCGGTTGCGCTGCGCCGGCGCGACCATCCATTACGTCATAAACAGGCGCCCTCCGTGTGCTCTGTTTGGCCGACACAGCGTTTACCCACCGAAAGACTAAACCCAGACAAACAAACAATTGAATGAAGACAAAACACAAGACAAAGACGATGTGTGTGTGTATAAGGATCGGGCATGAAACTGCGTTAAAGGGAAATGTGATGTGGAGGAATGTCCATGGGCCATCGGCCCGGCGTGTGCACCCGCTTTGCCGACGGCAGAAACAGCAGGTAAGGAGAGGGAAATGGAGCGTGAATGGGGTATGTATTTAGGTGCGTGTGTGTGTGTGCGTGCGTGCCCAGCGGGGAATATCTACTTTATCACAGCTATATATATATATATATATATATATATACCGGCTTCCTCTTGCGCTGATTGGTTTGATTACCTGGACCTGCTCCTCCTGAACTTTGTTAAATAAACTTCATATATCCAGGTTTTCCAAGACTGTGAGGCAGCCAAGGGTTTTGCAGAGATTCCTCACATGAAGCATACATTTGCGCTGCATTTATGCCCACAAAGTGCTGCCACCTGGTGGAATCGCCTGTGCCTCCCATCAAAGGCCTGTAAGTTCTCGGACGCACTTGCCACCAAGGTTTACAGTGGCATTAGACAGGCTGTCTAACAGGCTGTATATGTGTTGAGAAAGGGATATGCAGAAAAGGTGCCACAATAACAACTTCAAAGGAGTGAATGATGTATACCACACATATATACCACATCCTGGTGTGTACCACAAGCAGAAGGGGAAACTTTGAGTCATTTTTGACTGTTGATCTTCATGGAAAGGCAATCTCATAACTCCAAACTTCTTCAAGGTCCTGACTTGATCAACCCACTTCTTGGTGTTCTGCTTAGATTTAGATATGAAAGGATTACAATAATGGCTGACATTGAAGCTATGTACTATCAGGTATGAGTTCAAAATCATCATCGTTCAATTCCTGTGGTGGGCACAAGGGGATGTTAACCAGCCACTGGAAGGTTACAGAATGAATGTTCACCTCTTTAGTGCAGTATCATCCCCAAGCATTGCCAACTTTGCCTTGAAGCAAACAGGAACTGATAATTCTGAACGGTACAGCACACAAGTCATTGACACAATTAAGCATAGTTTTTATGTTGATGATTGTCTCAACCCTTTGAAAGAAGCAATCATGCTCACTAAAGACCTCAGGGAAGCATGCATGCTTGGAGGATTTACGTTGAGTAAATGGGTGAGCAACAGCTGTGAAGTCCTTGAGACAATTCCAGAAAGTTACAGAGCCCCTCTTTTGAAACAGCTTGACTTAGACAGAGAAAAACCTCCTCTTGAGAGGGCATTTAGAATCCAATGGAATATCCAAAAGGATGTCTTTACTTTCCGTGTAGCCGTTTAGAAACGAGTTCCCACTAGATGAACAGTCCTTTCATTAGTCAATTCCATCTATGACCCAATCCATCTATGTTTCCTTCCCCCCTTTGTTCTCAAGGCTAAGCAAATCCTGCAAAGACTCTGCCATGAGAAGTGTGGATGGGATGAAATAATCCCAAATGAAATGATGAGAGACTGGCAAAGATGGCTCACAGAGTTAGACCAGAACAGATTTTTGGTGTTGTAAAGACTGCTCAACTGCATTATTTTTATGATGAGAAAAAAAAACTAACTCATTTTTATGATGACAAAAAAACTAAATAATGACTTATTTAGTGATGGCGATTTCAAAACATTGCTTCAGGAAGCTTCGGAGCGTTATGAATCAGTGTGTCGAATCATGAATCGGGTCGCTGGTCAAACCCGCCAAACTGCTGAAATCACGTGACTTTAGTGCTTCGAACAGCAGATTCGAGGTAATTCAAACAATCTGATATCACTGACTCCGAAACTTTATTTGAAAAACAACTTAATTAAAAACAGGTCTACAACACTTGTTATTCATATATTAATTTTTAAAAAAAATCAAGTTTTCATTTCAAATTCTAAAGTCCTGACAGAAAGTAACACGTTTTGTCCCTTTTTTATTGTTGTTGTTTCTCTTGCTTGGCTTCCTCCTCCTCTTGTTTCTAAACTGATGAATCTTAAGAAGGAATCCCATTAAAAGAAAATACAGTACACCCAGAAATGTTCTCATGGTTTAGGCTATTCATCTTTTCGCTTCTGACCAACTGTCACCAGTCGACTTTGCGTTTATGAGCAACGTGAAGCTTTCATGACGTTCTCGCGGGAAATTCATGTGAAACTCGCGCAGGAATTTCCGTTTCTGTTACTCTGTCTTGTTTGTTTCTCATTATTGTAGGAACTGTGGACGAACCAGACAAATGAATCATTCAGATGATTCTTTCAAAACATAATTCCAGAAACCCAAACTCTGAGAATCTAATTTTCGGCTCCAGTTTATCTACAGGAAAACCCTTGCTAATTACTTTTATGACACCCATGTTTCCTGACAGAAGGAGAAGTGACAAACCAAATGGTCACCAAGAAGATAAAGAGTCTTTGATCTCCAGATCAAAAGAGACAGAGACAATGCAGGCCTCTTTTGTTTCTCTGAGTGACCTAACTTTACAGGAAAACCAACGGAGAATGTTATATAACTAAAACTGCATCAAAATTGTTCCAAACAATTTGAAATGGACTTATCAAACATCTTTTAACTACATACATTTTACATCATGTCCACAAATACTACCTGTAACCAGTTATGCTTTAGAACACCCACAACTCATGTAAATTTGATAACTCTTGAATGGTTGAATGAAAGTATCTAGTGTTGGATATGTTTTTAATTCTCCTCCTCTCTTCAAAATCCTGGATTGAATGAAATCTGTGTAAAATGTATCATATTCCATTTAATATAAATTATGTCTAAAATGGTACTCTCTGCCAAAGCAGAGACGGGAAGTAACACCTATGATTGGGGCAGAGAAAAGCCCTTTTGAAACAGGACAATATCTGATTGTCAGAGGTGGGACAGACACCTAAGTTTAAATAGTCATATAACAAGACAAAGAACTAGTCAGCAGTGACTGCAAGCAGAACAAAGAGTAACCATGGACTAAGGCAAGACCAAGAAGACAAAGGACAGACCTCACTCAAGCCATCCAACTTTCACTCACTTTTCTTTTATTTAATTTTCTTTTCCATGAGAGTCTTGTGTTCTAAGTTTTCCCGCAAAGTTCAACCGACGACTTTTGCCGGTTCAACTTTAACTCCAGCCATGACGAAAAGACTTCCTTCCATTTTTCCGGCAAGCTCAAACGTGATTGGTTTTTACCTAACCCAATCCGAACCTTTAAGACCCTGGGACAAATCATTGACTTGGAAAACCCTTCTCTGCACGCCGACAAGAAGATTCACATTTAAAGTCGACTCTAGCAAGCACCTCCAGATTCTAAATGAATTGGTGCATTTAAGTTAATGATTCATGGTTCATTTAGGTCTTTGAAGTGCATATTTTGCTAGGAATCCTGTTCATCATTTCATTCTCTCTCTCTTAAAACTCTTTCTCTCTCATTTCCTTTCTTACTGCAACATGTATGAGTGTGTATGTGTTTGTGTTAGATTAGTTTTTGTTAGAATAAATAAAGTCTCTTGAAAAAATGTTTTGTATTATGTGCTTCTGAAATTCAATGTCTCAAACTGTCGATCTTAAAGTTACCGTGCTCTAATCAGTGTTTTCACGATTGTTGGATATTCATATCCGCTACAAGAGCTTATTACGACTCGAGCAGATGAACGCGGGACGATTCAGTTGCTCGGTCATAAACTAAATGACTCTTTATAATTCCCTATAAATTATTTATTTTGAGCTAATTTTGCCTCCTTTTTCCTTACATTATCATTATCTGTTATTCTGTGTAATTTGTTGTGAGCATTAACTAAAAAAACAACAACAACAAAAAAAACTGATGGCATCCGACATCCTTGTGACTTTTCGGGCGAGTTTTGTCGGCATGCTGGTGAGGAAGATCCATTTAGATCTACTCGGACGGACAACAACAACAACAACAACAACAAAAAAAACTTCCTAGCTTATCCATCCAAATAGCAAAATTCTCTGTTTTTACTGTTATTTCTATTCCTTATGTTCTATTTTTACTGTTATTTCTATTCCTTATGTTCTATTTTTATTCTTCTTCTTTATGTAAAGCACTTTGAATTACCATTGTGTATGAAATGTAAGCAAGGCAAGGCAATTTTATTTGTATAGCACGTCACACTTCAAGTTACGTCAAGCATGAACTCTCAACCCTTGCATGCATGCACAGAAGACAGTTGGGCGAAGTTTAAAATTTTAAAATATTTAGTATTTTTCTTACAAATAGCCTACATATTGGTTCACTTCAGAAGACATTGATTAATCCATTGGGGTCGTATGGATTTTAGGAACACATGAGCTTGCATTGTAAAGCCATCATGTCATCTGAGGTGTATATGACTTTCTTCCTTAAGATGAACATCTGGGAATGCAAAAGATGAGTAAACGGTGAGCACATGTCCGGGGATTCCCTCTTAAGATTCATCAGTGGAAAGAAGAGGAACAAGAGGAGGAGGAAGCCAAGCAAGAGAAACGAATAAGAAGTGTTGTAACTTTAAATCTGTTTTGAAATAAGTTGTTTTTCAAATAAAGGTTTCGAGTTCATTGACATCATATGGACATTTATAATTGTTCTTATACAGTTCATATGATGTGTTTTGACAATGTTGATTTTTTTGTTTTTTTTTTCTTTTTTGTGTGTGTGGTATTTACCTGATAATTTCAGTGCTACAGTAAAAGGTTGAGCTGTCCAAAAGGCAGTGAATTTAATGTAACCTGCAAGAAAAAAAGACTAATTATTACATAATTTTGATATCGCTATTCAATTTAGTTTAGTTTTATTTTAGTACATTGTATCTCTATTTTCCCTCAACATACATCTATAAATTCTTCCTTTTCTTAAGTTCCAGTGCACGTGCTTTCTGCCTCTTGTGAAACCTAAATGTGAGCTAAACCTATTACCATCACCAAACTCTGCTTGATTCAGGAAGCTGAAAAGTCAGCTTAAGGAGCTGACAATACAATATCAGTCTTCTATATCCTGACAAATTTACACATGCTCACACACACACACACACACACACACCAGTGCATGTCAATTTTGCAATTTTGGTGTTTGGCAATTGTTCTGCTTTTGGTATTTACAAGGGGCCAGGATGAAGGAACCATATTTAGATTCTTGTGCTCTAGCCAAATAACTGGCCAAAGAGATTGTTTAAATTATTTATTTTCTATTTTGATATATTACTATTTAAACATATAAAGAAATTTTGTTTATTGTGCATGCTCACACTTGTATTTCACAATTTTGGAAGTTATGTTACGTTTTTTTTTTTTTTTGGAAAGTATCAGCTAGTGTTGGCCGAACTGTTCAAGTGTGCATGAAGACGTCATTAATCACCCAAAGAGACACACTTATAGTGTTGAAAAATGCATGATTATACCCAACTTTATTTAAATATTTTAATTTTCGATATTTTTCACTTTAACATGATTGAGTTATTGTACAAAATAAGTGTCCAAGACTGTATGTGTGGATATTGGGACAAGCCAAAAGTTTGGTGTTAATATGCAAAACACTCGCAGAGATTAAATAATTTTGGCATCATACCATCAAATTTGTTGATGTGTTAAAAAATAACAGTTTTTAAAAAATAATAGATTTTCAATATGTCTGACAGCAAGTTTGATAAACTATGGCATAATTGGTATTATTGTTCTTGAGGAAGGGAAACTAACAGTAATGCAAAGAATATCCTATAATCTGTGCTCAGATCAGATGTGTGTTGAGTCAGTGTGGTTTACACTTTTCTCACACTGAAGAACATGTTTGACAGCCGCTGTCATGTCAAAGTCTGTGTGGAAACAGAATGACTGTAGGTTAAACTCCCTGAGCTGTTACCATTGTGCTCTTGAACATCAACCATGAGTTGATCTTCAGGGACTGTTCCTATTACAGTAGAAGTGTACTGTACATTACATTTAAACATCAGTGAAGAACAAATCATCACTTCTCCATTATGCATTGGCATCATGTCACTAAATGACAACTATATACCAGAACTACATTCATTTCAGATCAGAGGAAGTTCTTTCTTTAGACTCTACCAGCCCTTCCTGTCTGAAGAAAGAGCTGTAACTATATAATGAAGAGAAAGACTGACAGAAACAGAAAATGGCTGATCAGTGTGATCTGTGTCTGCTGGGACTGATCATTCTCTCTTCACTTCTCACAGGTAAAGAAATCTGGATTTTCTCTAAAGACATTTAGTGGAATTAGTCTGGAAAGAGTTGATTTGAACATGCTCAGTTTATTCTTGCACACATTCACGTTGTGATCTCAGAGTTGTGTATTGATACATACAGATCATACTGTATTATTCCTGATACTGGACATAGAGTCACTCAAACATCTGATGATCAACAATTATCTTCATATTCAGAGATTTCAACAGCTACATGATCAAGACAAACACTTTATTCTGGAGAGTGTGATGATTGTGTTCATGAGGGAAAATACTGTATTTGAATCATCTGCTTTTTATGCTGATATAGTTTATGTTTTCATTTATTAATATTCTTTCTTTCATTTATTTATAAAGCACAATTTATTCAACAGTAGTTAAGTGCTGTAAGATAAAAGTAAATAAAACAGAAAATACAGAAGTAAATTCAAAGCACAGAAATTCAGTGTGAAACAGTCCTCAATACCCAGTAGAATTAAAGGTTTGAGATAATAAATGAGTTTTTAACTGAGTTTTAACACTAGATATAGTTGGATCCGCTCTAACATGTGAGGGTAAAAGATCTCACAGTCTAGATGAAGCTACAGAGAAGATCCGTCACCCCTGAGTTTAATCTAGAAACAATTAAAGCAGCTGATCAGAGGAACTAAGAGATCTAGTAGATGTCTGCAATAAAACACTGTTTTATTATACGAGACCAGAGGACCAAGATTAACAGTATCAGTCAGTCCAAACGTAATAATCTCTGATTTGTTTTGAGTTTAAAAAAATGTAAAGACATCCAGCTTCTTAAACAATATATAAAGTGACGTGAAGCCAAGTACAGTGGTGTCCCAAACTCAGAATTTGTGCTCTGCATTTCACCCATCCAATTACACACACACACACGCACACACACACACACACACACACACACACACACACACACACACACACACACACACACACACACACACACACACACACACACACACACACACACACACACACACACACACACACCATGAACACACACTTGGAGCAGTGGGCAGTCGTTTTTGCTGTGGCGTCCAGAGAGTGATTGGTTGGTGACATGTATGGTGTCCCATATTTGCTCAAATTCCTAAGTTGTGTGTTAGAGAGTTTTGTTCATTCACTCCCACACCTAGATTTCCTGCTGGTACTGAGACTCAAACCCACAACCTTCGTGTTACAAGTCCATCTCTCTAACCCAGGGGTAAGCAAGGGGTAGCCAAGAGAGCCGCTGTCCTGCAGAGTTTAGCTCCAACCTTAATCAAACACACCTAAGCAAGCTAATCGAGCTCTTCAGGATTACCAAGGCTACAGGAAGGTGAGGGTTTTTTCAGGGTTGGAGCTAAACTCTACAGGACAGTGGCTCTCTAGGACCAAACTTGCCTACCCCTGCTCTAACCATTAGGGTCCAGATTTACTAAACTCAGTTTCTGAAAGGGAAACTCCCACAAATGTATTATTCAATGAGCTCAGCTGCAAAGATAACTGTGTCCCTGTCTCCTCCTGTGATCCCGCCTTCATGTGTGTCTTCAAACATCGTCTCTGCTCTGCTTCACTCTCCGGTTCGCTTCCAACCTCCATCTCCAATCCTGCAACACAAAGGACAGTATTACCATCCCAATATCATCCTTCAATGCTTACATTTGCCATTTACTCACCTGCTTCACTGTTTCACTCTGCTGTCTGTTCAATAAACATCACCTACCTGTATTCCGTTGTCTCCGTCCCTTCTGTTTGTAACAATATCATAATAATCACTCAAATATATTGTGTTTCAGGTACCAGTGGAGTGAATGATCATGTGTTCATCAGTTCTGGTGAAAATGTCCATCTGCCCTGTAATAATGCTGTTTCTGGCTGTGAATCAACTACATGGAACTACTATAAGAGTATCAGACATTTAGAAGCAGTTGAACTGATTACTGGAGGGAAAAAGAAAAAAGACACAGAGAGACATGAGAGACTGAGTCTGGGGTCTGACTGCTCTCTGAACATCAAGAACGTCACAGAAGAAGATTCTGGATTATACACCTGCCAACAATGGACAGGTCCAGAAGGACAACAACAAAAACAAGGAAATGATACACATGTTAATCTGCATGTTCTTCATGGTGAGTTCATGATTATGGGATCAATTTAAAAATGGCAGATTCTCCCTTTAAACTCAGATGATGATTGAAGAGTCTGTGATTTGTGTCTTGTGTTCAGTTTCAGTGTCTCCATCATCATCATCATCATCATCATCATCATCATCATCATCATCATCATCCTCACAGACTGAGATCAGTCCAGGTCACTCTGTGACTCTCTCCTGTCAGTTGTATTTATATTCTGGATTATCCTGTGATTATTTGGTCCGTTATGAGGGTCTTCAGCTGTTGTGGGTGAATCAGACTGGTGTTGATCTGAAGACAGACTCCAGATATCAGATATTATTCTCATCAGATCACTGTATCATCACTCTGACTACAACACTCCTGAATGAAGATGACAACAGAGAGTGGAGATGTCAGCTTACTCTCAGAAATCAACTCCAGACCTCAGTCAGATACACTGTCAAGTATTCAGGTGAGAAACAACTATTACTACTGTAAAATATGATGTTAATGTCCTACAGATGAACATCTGAACATTCATCTTCTGATTCCAGTCAGCAGCTCAAACTCTGAGAAGAAATCAAGCCAAACTACAGCAGCAGCTCCTACACAAGGTTCATGATCACATGATCACTGTCACACTGATATGAAGCTGATCTAGTTTGTAAAAGAAACGTCTTGATGTTGTGCTCATGCAATAAAGTATGATTTTTGTGTTTCCATTTTGTTTTTAACAGTTGTAACATCAACTACATCAACACTGACTCCAGATGTCACACCAATCTCTCTGAATCCAGGTGTGTATGAACACACTCATTTCTGAATCAGTATCTAAATGAACTGAATCTTCATCTGATCACAAGCTTTGACTCGAGACATGTTTAATTTGTAATCCACATCACATTCTCATTTCACATTCTCTCACACATCACCAACAATCCAGAAACATGAAAACGAATGTGAAAAGAAACTATGTTGATGTTGTGTTCCTGCATTCAAATATGATTTTGTTTTTAATAGTTGTACCATCAACTACAGCATCAACACTGACTCCAACCTCTCTAGGTGTGTATGAAGATCCTCCTCATTTCAGTGCTTGTTTTCACACTCTGGAGTTTTTCTAGAATCAGGATCTAAATGAACTCATTGTAGTGAAAATGAGCTCAGTGGACATCAGTATTAATATGACTGTAATATCGTCTCTCTCTCAGTGATTGTGATTGTTGTCGCTTCATTCGCTGTTCTCCTTCCTGCTCTTATTCTCTGGATGATTCGCAGAAAAAGAGACGGTGAGTGCAAACCAGAACATGTGGTTTATTCTTCACTCCGTGCACTTCTCTCTACCTATGTCTGTGTCGCTGCACCTAACACTCGAACTCCCCGCCCACTCACGCATAGCACCAACCTTAAAGGGCTATGCAACATTTAACAACTCTACATCCCTTCCCTTAAGCTAACACTCACTAACTGAGCATACAAAACAATGTTCAAAACTAGCTGGGAAATAAGTATAAGTATAACATTGTGGTTTATAAAAAACAAAAAATCAAAAAACAAAAGAGTAGGTGTCCTTAACCAGTTACATAGTCCTGATAACGTGGGTTTGGGGCGACTGACTCTCCCTGAATGAGTCACTATAGGCTGGATAGTCTGGGCAGCAGCACCAGTGGTGGATGCTTCACTCTGAGATGGCAACACTGCAGATGACTGGAGGGTTGTAGGAGGTGAAGAACACGGAGAAGGAGACGTCGATTTCTTGTATACTGTCTGCCCTGAGATGTTACCACATAGCTGTTAGGCTGAGAAGCAGGGCCTTGTACAACCGGCAGTTTGTTGAAACCCTGAGCTGTCTGCATCCTTACTGTCTGTTCCTGTTGTAAGGGTGAAAGGGTGTGGGCTTTGTGGTCATACAGTAGTATGCTTTGCTCTCCTTTCTCCTCCTGGTTAACACAGCCTTGACATCATGGAATACAGAGGGCTTCAGTCTGTCTTTCACAAATACCTCTCTCATTGCAAAGAATGGGCGGAGATCATGTGATAGCTCTTTGAAAGAGCTTGGCCAGCCATGCATTATCATGTCAACAAGTCTTTGGCATGTAGGATCAGATTTAATTACAGATTGGAGTTCTTCTGTCCGTTGCAGCGAGAGGACTTGAAGCGTCATTACCTCTAGCAAGTCGTCAGAGAGAGGATGCTCAGTGGAGGAGAGATGAGCACGTGAAAGAGCATCAGCGACGAAGAGTTCCTTGACCCGTTGGTAAATCACATTGAGACTTGAGCATCATGCTTTGAAGACGTGCCGAGGCAGTGTGCAGTGGCTTTTTGAGGATTGTAATGAGAGGTTGGTGATCCGTTTCCAAGGTGACGGGTCGGCCATAGATAAAGTCATGAAACTTCTTTGTCGCAAATACTGATTGTAATATTTCTGTCTCGATTTGTGCGTACCGAGATTCGGTGGGTGTTAAGGCACGTAAGGCGAAGACAACAGGAGCACCCTGCTGAAGACACACAGAGCCTAGTCCATGTTGGGAAGCATCAGCTGGGAGGACAACAGGTTTAGTATCATCGAAGTATTGCAGAACTGGGGGACTGGATACAACACCTTTCAACTTTTAGAAGGCAGAATCCTGCAGCTCGAGCCATGATGACCATTCTGCGTCTTGCTTTAACAGTTAACAAAGTGGGCCTGTAATTTCACTATAGTGTGGAATGAACTTTAATAAATGGTTTTTCATGCCAAGAAAACGTTCCAAGGCCTGTTTGTCCTCAGGTTTTGGCATTTGGCGGACAGCTGTAGTCTTGTCAGGGTCAGGTTTCATGCCGTCAGCAGTCAGGAGGTGGCCTACATAAGAAATTGAGGTGACACGAAATTTGCACTTATCAGGTTTTAATTTCATGTTGCATGCACAGATTTTGTGAAGTACCTGTTTCAGTCGCTCATCATGTTCTTGTAGTGTGCGCCCCCAGACAAGGATGTCATCTACCACAATCTGACATGGCTGTCCATCAAAGAGATGTTCCATGGTTCGCTGGAATACTTCACTGCTGGTGGAGATCCCGTATGGCATGCGCAAGAATCTGTACCTGCCAAAAGGCGTCATGAATGTGGTCAGCTTAGATGATGCCTCATCTAAAGGGATTTGCCAAATTCCGCATTTTGCATCAAGGATGCTGAAAACCTTGGCCCCCGGCATGTCAGCAATAACCTGTTCAATAGTTTTTATTGGATGATGTGGCCTCAGGAGTGCTGGATCTAAACATATCCTTACAGAGCCATCTTTCTTTTTGGCAGCGACCGTTGCAGACACCCTTTCCATGGCATCGGTTTCAGGGGCGATGATGCCCAATTTAGTCATTCTCTCGAGTTCTGCCATGACTTTCTCCTTCATTGCAATGGGCACTTTTTTTGGGTGCACATACAGTGGGCGATACAGACTCTGCTAATCGCATGTGATAAACAGGCAGTTTACCAAGCGCTGTGGTGTCAAACAAGTTGCTAAATTCCTGTACCTCTGGCTCTTGGTGTTGGACTGAATGCACATGTGGTCCTTACTGTATCAGGCCCATTGCTTTGCTGTCTTGCAATCCGAGCAATGGTCTCACACTGCAATCTACAACGTGGAATTTGAGCTGGCCTTGTTCACAGTCTAATATTGTGGTGCCTTCAGTCTTGATAGTTTGCCCACTGTATGCAATGAGGTTCACTTTTTCATTAGTGTTTATGTGAGCTGAGGGTACAATAAGGTGTAGCTGTTGGGCAGATATAAGGTTGCATTTGACACCTGTGTCCACTTTCAGTTTTAACTGACCAGATCCATGCTTCAGGTGTAGTGTTGTGAATAGTTCACCTCTTTGAGAAACATCATCCACTGTCTCACAATAGAAAGTGTCCTCAGGGGCATTTAGGGTTGTGTCCAATTCATTAACTCGGTTTGATTTTGAGCTTCTTAATTGCACTGTAGTTCGCTTAGGAGGGTAATCACGACTTTGGGACTGTTGTGCTGTTTTGGGTGATGGAGCCGATCTGCAGCACTTTGCAAAGTGTTTCCATTTTCCACAGCTTTTGCACTGTTTGTTTAAAGCAAAGCACTTAAGTTTATCAGGGGCGTGGTACCTGTTGCAATTGATGCAGCGATCTTGTATAGTACATAGTTCAGCCTTGTGTTTCAGTTCTTTTGTGCTCTTTTCGGATTGCTCATGTAATAAACATATATTGACCGCTGAGTCCAGCGTGAGCTTTTTCTCACAGAGCAGGAGCTCAGCAGACTTTTGCAGTAATACATCGGGATTTTTCCACCGTGTTGGGACATGTTAAATTTAGCAGTGTATATGCCTGCACTGTCTTCGATTGGTCTGATAGGCCAGCATTACAATATATGCACCATTCTTTTTCGAATTTACCCCAGTTATCAACTATATGCTCGTCGAAAATTAGCGGATCAGTGCGGCGGAGACCCGTTTAGACTCTTCTGACACCACGTAGATTGTCAAGAACTGATACAACGCAGGATGTAGTTGCAACATCAAATAAATATTCTTCAAAGTTTTACTTGTTTTTACATGTGAACATGTGGTTTATTCTTCACTCCGTGCACTTCCCTCTACCTATGTCTGTGTCGCTGCACCTAACACTCAAACTCCCCGCCCACTCACGCATAGCACCAACCTTAAAGGGCTATGCAACATTTAACAACTCTACACAGAGTTTTTACAGTTTCTTATATCATGTAACTATGAGAATTATATTATGCACTAGAATTCTTCTAAAATCAGTTTAATTGGAGACTGTATTATGTGTTTGATCATCAATATTCTCTTGACGTTCTGTTTCAGATAACAGAAGAGGAACTGATGACTCTGAGGTGAGTATTGTAGGTCGATCATGAGTTATTAGTGTTTATAAGCTCTGATCCTGAAATATGACACTCGTATTAGTCGGATTATATAATGACAGGTTAGTGTATTTGAACTGTTTCTGCTCTAAAACTCACAGATAAGAATAAATATGATGAACCAAAGACACAATCAACATTTACATTCATCTACTGCCAGTGAACAATATGATTCATCTTCAATAATCTGTGTATATTTGTGTATATTTGACACTGTGGTGATTTTCCTGTAACATCCATTCATGTCACAAGGATCTGTCATCATAACGTCATTGTGGAAACTTGGCATCAATAAACCACACAAGAGAGGAGAATGCAGGAGAGGATTTTACTAATAACTGCTCTTTTTACAGGATCATCAAACACGACCTGTCTATCCAACAGGACAGAACACTCTTCTTCAACAGGTAAATTCACACTCAACATAAGCACATACTCCCCCTAGAGGACACAACTGGAACTGCCAGAATTGAACTCTACAGTCATGTCTGAATAATAGATTTAATCTAAACTTGTAGATGAAGTTGTCACATGACGCTCGTTTTACACATATTTTACCTGAAACATTTGCAGCACCTGTGTAAAGTGATGGAACGGCCTTTAATATCTTGGTTTGTCATATTTCCATTGGTGTTTAGGAGCAGACAGATGATCATGTGACTTATTCTGAGGTCACTGCGTACAGTAAAAACCAAGACCGAAAGAAGAAGGTGAGAAACACTTCCTTGATGTTGTCCAGCTTCTCTCAACATGATAGTTTGTGTTTTCTTCTGAATTTGTGTCATGAATTGAGCTCAAACATCATGCTGTAATAATTGTGTGTTGAAACAATAACTGTGATGTTCATTCAGGTTCGCTGTGATGATAAAGTGACTTATGCTTCCATCAGAGGAGCAAAAGCTGGATCTCAGGAAAACTGCAGTGAACTTTATGCCTCTGTGAACAAGAACCATCACAAATCAGTCAAATAATGACACAAAAACCACATGAGCAGAAGAATATGAATCTAATAGAACTGAGTCCTAATGGTGTCATTCAGTGCCATTATAAACACTTTCAATGTCTTTTACATGTTCACAAACAAACCCAAGTGATGCTCTGATTTATTTGTAGTTATTGCTTATTTTTCTCAGTTCAGCATGTTTTTTGTATAGTTTCTGTCTGCTTGTTGATCAGTTAATGCTAGTGTCTTTATTATTCATTCAGAGCTGCAGGTTTGATCAAAGTCTAGAAAATGACGACACTTTTACTCTCTTACATCATTCTCATTAAATCATCTATTTTCTCCAGCAGTTAATTAACTGTCAGCTTGCACTAATTATGAGAACAGCCAGAGCTAAATGATGATGTAAGCGTTTATCACATGACAGGAATAATAATTTAGTGTTTGAATAGTTTGATCAGCTGCTTTCAGCAATGCTTGTAATATTATATTTTATTTGTCAATAATAAAAAATGTCAAACATGTGTATGTATCTCCATCATTACACATTTTCTTGAGCAGACTCTTGTTCACTCCTTTAAGTGCACTAATGTAGGGAACAGTGAATGAAGGTATAGAGGGCGGTTTCAGATACAGTATTTTACTACAGTATTCCAGCTGTATATCGATGGAAGAAAACTTTAACGTCATTCACTTCCAGAACCGATTCTACATAAAATCAATCTATTAATTCCATTATATCAGTATTCTGTGAACCTCAGATGATTCAAACATTAGTTTACCTGACAAGTTTTTATACATGACATCTTGTACAGTCTGGATGCTGTCAGTAGATATTTAACATTTCAGTGTCTGTCAGCGGTTCTTTGGGCTTTCAAATCGCAAAGGCACAGACCCTGACAAAACATCTACTCTTATTGTAGTTCGGCCCCTCCCTCTACAACTGTTTGTTTCCACTGAAGAAACAGGATTCCCGCGCTCTTAGAATACCTGGATATATTTAGACCTTCATGTCTAAAACCACTAAAACACACTTTCTTTTGTCCTCTTTGTGTTCTGGCTTTGAGTTCTAGTGCTTTCAAAGCTGTTTTCATAACCTTTGTCCAGTTTTAATTGAGTGATGTACACTTGCATGTTTTCTGGGGTGTTTTCAGAGCGGTCAGCTCACTGTTGAGGTCTGGAAACATGTCTCTGCTGACGTTTAAAGACACACTTAAAGAAAGAAGAGGAACTGAGATCTTAACTCACACATAACTGATCATCTCTGAACCCAGTTTGGACCAATGGGTGTGAATTCTCACACATTTTGGGGGTGTTTACACAACAGTTTGACAGATGCCCAAACTGTGCCCACAGGCCAGATGACGCAAAGCAACGTGAGTTCATGGAAATTAGATAGACATTTTCAGCGACCGACAGTAATAGACTGTCTAGTGATGCAAACTACACAACTTTTTATGAATTTTTTTCATTTCAATCATGATTCAAATTTAGAACATTGTAGGTGCAAAATAAATAAGTTGTTGTCTTTTGGTGAATTTCTTATCCCGGTTTCACAGACAAGGCTTAAGCTAGTCCTAGACTAAAAGGCATGTTCAAATGAAAATTAGCCCAAGCTTTACTCACCCTAAAGTCATCCTAGGTGTATATGACTTACTTCTTTCTGATGAACACAATTGGAGAAATATTAAAAAAATATCCTGATGCATCTGACTTTATAATGGCAGTGAATAGGGTTCACGAGTATGAGCTGAAGAAAGTGTCTTCATCCTCATCCATCCATCATAAACATGTGCTCCACACTGCTCCGGGGGGTTAATAAAGGCCTTCTGAAGTGAAGCGATGCTTTTGTGTAAAATATTGTGCTTCTGCCAGACCGTCTTCCATATTGAACATACGCAGAAAGTGTAAACCTCTTGCAGTTCTCAAAGCTCACGCTACGTCCGTGACGCCAGTTTACACTTTCTTCGTAACATGTATATGGAAGGCGGGATGGTGGAAGCTTGATATTTGACTTTATAACTTGTTTAAATATGGATATTTTTTTTACAGAAACAGATCACGTCGCTTCAGAAGGCCTTTATTAACCCCCCGGAGCAGTGTGGAGCACATGTTTATGATGGATGAATGAGGATGGAGACACTTTCTTCAGCTCATACTTGTGAACCCTATTCACTGCCATTATAAAGCTCAGATGCATCAGAATATTTATTAATATTTCTTCGATTATGTTCATCAGAAAGAAGAAAGACATATACACCTAGGATGACTTGAGGGTGAGTAAAGCTTGGGCTAATTTTAATTTTTCAAGTGAACGTTTATAAAAGCTACTTAAATACCCTAATTGAACTGAAGCTCAATCCTGGATTAATCTAAGCCCTGTCTGTGAAAGCAGGCAGTAGTTTTGAAGCTAAAATAAGGACCATTGAGTTTTCGGGTGCTGGTGGTTGGGGGGATCCGTCCAAAATTTTACAAAATATAAATTTTTAGTGTTCTGTTAAAATGACTAACTAATTGACGAATCAGTGTAGAGGTAATGGAGGACATCAGGTGATTAACAAAATAAGATAAGGCTCAGTTTGGCTTGCGGTGCCAGTGCTTAAATGCTTTAAACTCGTCTGTTTCTATAAGCTACAAAACTCATGGAAGGCTGAATTCATGCAGAACTTATGGGCCTAAATATTCTTAACATTCTGGGATATTATCAGTAAATGCATTAATGAATGTTTTCACTCCGATAAATTAAAAGTAGAATCAGATATGATGATATTGCAGCAGCTAATTAGTACAGTAAAGTTTTATTGTAAATAATAGTTACTTTAAAGGCAGGAACACACCAAGCCAATGCCAACGAACTAGTGGTGACGAAAGCAGACTGCGGGGTTGGGTCACGTTGGCAGCGTCTGTGTCCAAAGTTGTCCTGACACACCAAACCGATGCTAGACAGCCAACGGCCAAGTAACACATCCGTTCTGCACCTGCGTGAGATGAAATACCTTTCCGTACCAGCAGGTGGCAGTAGCTGAACATCCAATCAGAATGATCAGATGGCCCGACGGACCGACGAGCTCCGACGCCGATTCAACATGTCGAATCGGCCGAAAAAAAGCAGACAAGGAACAACTTTAGCCGACGGTGTGGAACACACTGAGAAAACTTAGTTGGCCGATGAACAAAAACTGCCCGATGGACGACCGTCGGCTTGGTGTGTTCCTGCCTTTATTTGGGCATTAGTTTTTTCCACATGAAACACAAAAAGTTCTGCAGTCAACCCCCACCCCAAGTGGTTTATAGCGCTATCAAGAACGCTGCTGTGACATTTGCAGAATCACCGGACTTGCATCCTCCTGAGTCGACCTTTCCAAATCTCAACTACCAAGACTGAACTTTGCGTACTTGGTATTGAGAAACGTCTAGTGTGTGTGTGGAGTGTCCTTATATCTGGTGCTGGAGTGGTGAGGTGATCCATGATAGCTGGTGATGATTGTGGGATGTGTGCAGGTGGATTCTGGGAGATGTAGTGCTGAGGTGACAGACATGGCGATATGGAACTGTAATGTAGTGTAATATAATATAATATAATATAATATAATATAATATAATATAATATAATATAATATAATATAATATAGATAACTGAAATATTTTTTACATTTAGTTTACATTTATCATAGATTCCTTATCAGAGAATACTATTCCTGAAGCTCAAGTATATAGTAGTAAAAATATGAAGGCAGAATCCATGCAATCAGTTGAATTTTACTTGAATTTGGCTCAGACTATTATTTTCTGTGGTTTTAGCCCATTCAATTGTCCTCCCCCGTGGTTTTTTAACAAATTGTATAATATATATTGCATTGATCTAGTGCCCTTTTTCTTCATTTGTCCCACTGTCTCTTAAAATATTTGATAATGACCTCTGCCCTGGAGTGCATGTGGTCAACTGACTGCTTACAACATGCTTTTAGAACAGAGGGAAATCCACTCCGCTCATATACCGTACTCTGCCTACTAGAGGAGCAACACAGACACTGCCTAGTGTGCAAAATGAGAGGATATCATAATGTACAAGAGTTTTTTGTGTGATAATGACTGTATATCCTCTACCCATGTGTTGAGTGAGATGTGTCCCTTCAGTGCTTGCAGTGGGCCAGTACTAGGAATGATTTTTGCATACCAGCAGCATCATGAAAACTGGCCTGGACATGTAGGTCATGGTGCTTTTATAATGGTGTCTTAGAGAAGTGAAGTTCCTAAATGTAATTTAGGAAGGAGCGAGCCCATCCAATCTTCCAATCAACAGCCAGAGTATATAAGCAGCCGCTCACCTCTCTTCAGTCTCAGCTGTTCCAGCATCCGGTAGTGCCGTACTGAACAATGTCAGACACCACAGAAATTCCACCATCTCCCTTCAGACGACAAACAGTCACATCTCACGTAAGATCGGATCTCACAGATCCAAACACAGATGCTCTTTCTGAGCGCTCATACAGACCACGCTCCGGATGACCACTCTCTCCTCCAGCCTCAAGATCTCCCGTTTAACTGTGCCTCATCAGTCTTCTTCACAGACTTCATCTCTTCATTCTACTGCCGTTAATACACTGATTCTACCCATTTCAAATGGTCCGCCAACAGCCTACGTCAAGTCCTCTCCAGCTCTGGAAGTCATTTCTCCCGCAGATCATCAAAAGCTAAACTCTACGATCTTCTTTCGTTCAACAGTTCCAGCATGCCAACAAACACTTCAGCATCATAAAAGCAAGACTCAGAAGTTTCTCTTTCGACCTGGTGTCCTGAACATAAACATTTACAGCATGCTAATCCACAGGCCGCCGCCACACGCACTTCCTTATCCGCCGTTTTTCTGCACGGTCAACAACAGCGGCCGCAAAAACAGTCCCGCTGCTTCTCCAGCTCTTCCCATATGCAGCTTCACTCCTCAGGCAAGAACTATCCAAACTTATTCCTGTCTTCTGTACTGTACTTCCTTCTATGGATTATGAAATGAAGCCTCTTGAATCTTGAAGAATAGCCAAAGAATATAGATGTACAGCTCAGTCATTCCATTAAGCAAATAAAAGCCTGGCAATGTTAAACGTGTAGTTTTCTGATAATATAATTTGCATACTAATGTGTTGCAATAAATTAAATATAACAATTATAATAATACTAACAGAGTTGTTTGATGCAAGTAAATCATGCTCTAATTATGATTTGGTTTTATACTGTTTTTATGGCAGAATGTACGATCATGTAATATAATATATGGACTTTAAATTCCATAAACCTGTAGAGTAGTGGTCTTGGTTCAACATTCTGAAACACACAGCATTCATGTGACTGGAGAGATAGTTGAGACGTCTTTCATTTATCACCGCTCCTCTGAAAACATGATAATTGAGCTGTGTACTCGGTACGTGATTTGAAGCTTCAGTTTCATATGTAACATCTCTAATTCCTTCTGCTTTTTCAGTTCTTTTCAATATTTTTCATGATAACCCATGTGCCAGGATGCCCTCGCAGATGGTTACTTTTCTATAAAACATGAACACATCACACCAGTCCTCAGGTCCTTGCACTGGCTTCCAGTTGCATTTAGAATTGATTTTAAAGTACTGTTACTTGTTTATAAATCACTCAATGGCCTAGGACCTCAATACATTGCAGATATTATCACTCAGATCATCAGGATCACATTAGTTAGAAATACCAAGGGTTCAGTCAAAGCAAGGAGAGTCTTCTTTTAGCTGTTACGCCAGCCGCAGCTTTGTGGAAAAGGGATAAACTATAGTGATTGAGACAGCTCTGTGGTAAGCCAGTGTGGTTAAGAGATTTCTTTGATAAAAAGAAATTGAAACAGTGTGGTGATAGTATAGTGGGTTTGAGTGAAGCTAGGGTTGAGGACCAAATTAACTGAGTGCAGACTGGAGAGTCAGTCCTAGAGCTCTTCCTTGCTGATTTTAGGAGAAAAATTGGATCTGTTGGAGACGTCCAACAGATTATTTAGTATTCAGAAAACCACAGAGAAAGACAAGATTGAAGAAATATGACACACCGGTTCAGGATCCTCAGCTGTATAGATATATTTGGGTGGTGATGCCAATGATCCAGGGCTGCACGTTTCTGGCTATTCCCATGGCATTTATTGTGGTGATTGTAACATAAGCCTCTGTGCTGTTAGGCTTGGTGGTTCCAGGAAGATTTGAACACACAGCTATTATTACTAATATATATATATATATATATATATATATATATATATATATCTATATATATATATATATATATATATATATATTCGCAGTGCTTTGATAACTTTAGGCAGTGGATTTCTAGTTCCCAGCATGATTTGCATAGGACTGGAGAAGAATAAATGTTGAAATTAAGTGTTAATTAATTTGTTTTTAGTGAAGGTAAAGACCTGTTAGTGTTTAATGCTGTTATGTTTGACATTTACAGGTGCCGGTCATATAATTAGAATATTGTGAAAAAGTTTTTTTTATTGTAAATTATTTTAAAAAATGAAACTTTCATATATTCTAGATTCCCTACATGTAAAGTAAAACATTTCAAAAGTTTTTTTTTTTTTTAATTATTTATTTATTTATTTATTTATTTTTTATTTGTTGATTAGACTGTACAGCTAATGAAATTCCAAAATCCAGTATCTCAAAATATTAGAATATTTACATTTGAGTTTCATTAAATGACCATCCCTACAGTATAAATTCCGGCTATCTCTTGTTCTTTGAAACCACACTAATGGGGAAGACTGCTGACTTGGCAATGGTCCAGGAGACAATCATTGACACCCTCCACAAAGAGAGTAAGTCACAGATGGACATTACTGAATGGGGTGGCTGTTTACAGAGTGATGTATCAAAGCATATTGAATGCAAAGTTGACTAGAAGGAAGAAATTGGGTAGGCAAAGGTGCACAAGCAACAGGGATGACCGCAAGCTTGAGAATACTGTCAAGTAAAGCCAATTCAAACACTTGGGAGAGCTTCACAATGAGTCGAATGAAGCCGGAGTCAGCACATCAAGAGCTACCACACTCAGACATCTTCAGGAAAAGGACTACCAAGCCACTTCTGAAACAGAAATAACATCAGAAGCATCTTACCTGGGCTAAGGAGAAAAAGAACTGGACAGTGAACAGTGGTTGAAAGTCCTCTTTTCAGATAAAAGTAAATTTTGCATTTCATGTTGAAATCATGGTCCCAGAGTCTGAAGGAAGACTGGAGAGGCTCAGAATCCAAGCTGCTTGAAGTCTAGTGTGAAGTTTCTGAAGTCAGTAATGATTTGGGGGGCCGTGACGTCTGCTGGTGTTGGTCCATTGTGTTTTATCAAGTGCAAAGTCAATGCAGCCATCTTCCAGGAGATTTTGGAGCACTTTATGCTTCCATCTGCTGACAAGCTTTATAGAGATGCTGATTTCCTTTTCCAGCAGGACTTTAGCACCTGCCCAAAGTGCAAAAACCATTTCCAAGTGGTTTGCTGACCACGATATTACTGTGTTTTATTGGCCAGCCAACATGCCTGACCCCTGAATCTATGGGATATTTTCAAGAGAAAGATGAGAAACAGTCGATCCAACAATATACAGATGATCTGAAGGCTCAATAGTGCCTCAGCAGTGCCACAGGCTGATCACTTCCATGCCACACTTCACTGATGCTGTAATTTGTGCTAGGAGCAAGTCATTTGCTGTAATATGTGCTGCCGACCAAGTATTGAGTGCACAAATGAACATACTTTAAAGAACTTGATCTTAGGGAATATTCTAATATTTTGAGATACTGGATTTTGGACTTTCATGAGCTGTATGCTCTAATCATCAAATTTTAATAAAAAAAAACAACTTTTGAAATGTTTTACTTTACATGTAGGGAATCTAGAATATATGAAAGTTTCATTTTAAAAAATAATTTACAATAAAAAAAAAAACTTTTTGATGATATTCTAATTATATGACCAGCACCTGTAAAAGAGGTTTTGTAATGTTAAAGTTTTTGTGGTTACTATCGACTCTATAAGCAATGACTGCGCTAATGCCAGTGACAAGTAATATCTTACTTGTTCATTAAATATACATGTTAAATATACATTAACTCTGGTAGTTGGGGCGACTTAATTTTTTTGAGTAATCAACTTGAAAATTTCTGTTTATGCTACAAATTAAGTTCCTCTAACTCAGTGTAGCTTGTTGGTGCCACGTAAATTCACTCAAAGTTGTCACAACTCAAAAATTGAGGCAAACTGTAGCATGTTTTTTTTTTTTTTTTTTTTTTTGAGCCAACACATTATTTTTAGAGTGCAATAAACAAGCATGTAACGCATATTGCTACATCAATAGATACACTGTATGTCATCATTAAATAATGTGCTATTCAGTGGAATCTCTCCAGTGTCGCAGTTCCCTTCTGTCCCAGACTCCATATCCCATGATCCTCCTTGTTTCCACACCTGCATTCACTTCCTCATCATCTCCCCATTATCACGGATTACTTGCACCTGGACTTCATCATCAGCACTCCCTTTATATTGGACTCACTTCCCTTCACTCCTTGTCCGTTCTTGTTGTTGTTGTTTTGCTTTCATATGGTGTTATTTATTTGTTTTGCGCCTTCGTTTAATAAACCCGTCTCTTGTGGAAGTTCCTATTCAGCCTCATCCTTGCTGCACTATACCATCTATAACAGAAGAACAGACCAAACTGCAAGGACTTCTGCATCTAGATGGGTATCTTCCTGGTCCCGATTCCTCCAACAAGCCACAGACCCAAGGACCGTCTGTGGACCCTCAAGCAGGACGGTCGCCCGCTGAAGAGGTACGTGGAGGAATTCTCTGAGCTTTCTTGCTAGGTGAACTGGCCAGATGCTCCACTTAACACCTGTTTTTTGAAGGGCCTGGACGAGGATATGATCTGTTATATTGAACCTGCCTGACCTGAAGCCCAAACCGCCAATGAAAATGGCCGCTGCTGCACCAGAGCCACTGAACAAAGAGGCCACCATGAAGCATAAGCCACCAAATAAAATGGCCGCCGCGAAGCACAAACCACCAAAGAAGATGGCTGCCGCCGCATCGAAGCCATGCCATAAGATGGCCGCCGCAAAGCCAAGCTGCCAAGCAAGATGGCCACTGCCGCGCCAGAGTCACAAGGCAAGATGGCCGGTGCCACACCCAGGCCACAAGGCAAAATGGCCGCCGCAAAGCCTGAGCCCTTGCTCCTATCGACGCCCACACCAGTACCCCTGGGGTTATTAGTTGAATATGAGGGGATGTCCTGGAGTACAACTCCAGAGCCCACTCCAGTTCTCCACGAGCCCGCTCCGGTTCTCCACGAGCCCGCTCCGGTTCTCCACGAGCCCGCTCCGGTTCTCCACGAGCCCGCTCCGGTTCTCCACGAGCCCGCTCCGGTTCTCCACGAGCCCGCTCCGGTTCTCCACGAGCCCGCTCCGGTTCTCCACGAGCCCGCTCCGGTTCTCCACGAGCCCGCTCCGGTTCTCCACGAGCCCGCTCCAGCCGTCCACGAGCCCGCTCCAGCCTACCAACATGTTACAACCCACGAATCCTTTTCTACCACCACGGATTGTCCCAAAGAATTTGATCCTCCTTGTTTCCACACCTGCACTCACTTCCTCGTCATCTCCCCATCATCACGGATTGCTTGCACCTGGACTTCATCATCAGCACTCCCTTTATATTGGACTCACTTCCCTTCACTCCTTGTCCGTTCTTGTTGTTGTTATTTTTTTCATATGGTGTTAGTTTGTTGTTTTACTCCTTCGTTTAATAAACCCGTCTCTTGTGGAAGTTCCTATTCAGCCTCATCCTTGCTGCACTACACCATCTGTAACATCCAGAGGTCTCAATTACCTTTGAGTGGAAACAAATGTAAGGATGGATTTCACAAAGACTGAATTCAAGATTCCTATCCTGTACTAAAACAATAAAACTCTCTAATCTGAAGAGAGGATCTGCGAGAGAGCACAGGACAACACCTGGCCAAGAATAACACACATACACAAAAATAAACCAGAAGAAAATATAAAACCACCCATTAAAAGTTTAACATATCACAGTAGTCAATACACTAAGGAAAATAAAAAGGTTTTTAGCAAGGACTTTAAAAATAGACAAGGGCCAGCCTAATCTCTAAAGTCCTGCCACGATAAGTCACATTCTAAAGTGGTGGAAAAAAATCAGCACTATATGAAGGCAGTGGTCGAAAGTTTGCGCTACACGGCATGTCAGGCCATTGCTCAGCATTGCCACAGAGAGGATGAACAGTCAGTGAACGGGGGAAATTTTGTCGAACTCCTCAATGTCATCAGCATTTTCGACCAAACGGTTGCAAAAAAATAAATAAATAAATAAATTAAACACACAACCCGTAAAATGCTAAATACACTCATGATGAAGTGCAAAATTAGATAATCGCTATAATGGCTGATATGGTAAGAAAACAAATCAGTGATTGAATGGTGCTGGTTATTTTGCATTAATTGTTGACGAGAGAGAACAGATTTCAGAAGTAGTCCGCTACCTTCATGCTGGGAATATTATGGAGGAGTTTTTAAACTTTATGGCAGCTGATGGATTGGATGCGGATTCTCTTCTACAGTGTATTAAAAGAACTCTCAGTTACTATAACATCGATGTCAATGCCTGCATTGGCCAGTGCTATGATGGAGCTGCGGTGATGTCGGGGAGAAACAACGGGGTGCAGGAAGAGTTCAGAAAAGAGGTGCCTCATGCATTATATGAGCACTGTCATGCACATAATCTGGACATAATCTGCACATAAGACTTAATCTGGTTCTGTCCAGCCTGCTGCTGTTTTTCGAGATTGTTCAAATGCTCTACAATTTCTTTTCTGGTTCAGTGATCAATGACATTTTCAAGAAAAAACAGAAGCATGAACCATCCGAACAGCCAGTTGAGTTGAAGAAACTTAGTGAAACACGATGGGCGTGTCAGCACGCTGCATTGTGGGTAATTAAAAAATAAATAAATAAATAAAAATTACTCCCTGCCGTTCTGGC
Organism: Chanodichthys erythropterus; assembly: GCF_024489055.1. Classification (NCBI taxonomy): domain Eukaryota; kingdom Metazoa; phylum Chordata; class Actinopteri; order Cypriniformes; family Xenocyprididae; genus Chanodichthys; species Chanodichthys erythropterus. The sequence continues at coordinate 6,006,966 of NC_090223.1, forward strand.
CACTTTGCAGGATGTTCATGTACAAACAAATGCGAGGCAAAAAATATTTCCTCGGTGCTATGGGTGCTCTTTGATGGCATCTCCTTGACTGAAATTTAGTTCAGTGACCACAGCATAAACTTACCACAGCATGTGCTTATAGTATTCTTATAGTAACACACATTGCCAATGCGACCGCAAAAGCTTTGCACAAACATGTTGCCCATAACCTGATAGCTTTAAACCCATGAGCATTAAAAGGAGCTTAGCTTTGTGGAAACATTCAGAGATGAAGGAGAGTGAAATAGCCGGCTGTGACGTAGATGCTTGATCTTCTCTTGAAATCCTTTGCAGATCCGGATCCATCTGAACTTGTTCTTGAGTCAGTCATTAGTATAACTTCAGTGAGTCCATAGCTAATAGCAGCGATGTGAGAAGCAATGCTAACTCAGTCACTTCCAAATCAGGTGGCGAATTTGCGTATTCAAGAGGTGAAATCCATGTGGGGAACGAATCCCTCTCGCTAATTCCCGACTGCACACTTCCTAGTGAGATGATGCTCTTTTGCCTGTTGAATTTACCATTTAATTAACTGAGAAAGGCGATAGCTGCTGATAACACTGAAGAGCTTATATATGGATGCTGTGATAGGCGTCGTATTCTTATAGGTAGACGTGAGTCACCTGACAGTCAGCTGATGAACGTTTGACTGATGTGACCTGCCAGAACTGACGCTACACTTGATTTATCTGCTTTAAAACAACTGATATTTATAACATTTATAATGAATAGTCTTTCATTAACAAACCACTTTTATCACAAATAATTTAATGTTTTTATTTCTAGATTTGAACTGCATGCAGGAAACTGCTAAAAGAAAGAAGTGAAACTAACAGTAATGCAAAGAACTGTGCTCAGATCAGATGTGTGTTGAGCCAGTGTGATTATTAATATGCACTTTATCACACTGTTTGACAGCCGCTGTCATGTCAAAGTCTGTGTGGAAACAGAATGACTGTAGGTTAAACTCCCTGAGCTGTTACCATTGTGCTCTTGAACATCAACCATGAGTTGATCTTCAGGGACTGTTCCTATTACAGTAGAAGTGTACTGTACATTACATTTAAACATCAGTGAAGAACAAATCAACACTTCTCCATTATGCATTGGCATCGTGTCACTAAATGACAACTATATACCAGAACTACACTCAGTTCAGATCAGAGGAAGTTCTTTCTTTAGACACGACCAGCCCTTCCTGTCTGAAGAAAGAGCTGTAACTATATAATGAAGAGAAAGACTGACAGAAACAGAAAATGGCTGATCAGTGTGATCTGTGTCTGCTGGGACTGATCATTCTCTCTTCACTTCTCACAGGTAAAGAAATCTGGATTTTCTCTAAAGACATTTAGTGGAATTAGTCTGGAAAGAGTTGATTTGAACATGCTCAGTTTATTCTTGCACACATTCACGTTGTGATCTCAGAGTTGTGTATTGATACATACAGATCATACTGTATTATTCCTGATACTGGACATAGAGTCACTCAAACATCTGATGATCAACAATTATCTTCATATTCAGAGATTTCAACAGCTACATGATCAAGACAAACACTTTATTCTGGAGAGAGTGATGATTGTGTTCATGAGGAAAAAAGACTATATTTGAATCATCTGCTTTTTATGCTGATATAGTTTATGTAAGCGCAGAAATTCATTGTAAAACAGTCCTCAATACCCAGTAGAATTAAAAGCTTGAGATAATAAATGAGTTTTTACCCGAGTTTTAACACTAGATATAGTTGGATCCGCTCTAACATGTGAGGGTAAAAGATCTCACAGTCTAGATGAAGCTACAGAGAAGATCCGTCACCCCTGAGATTAATCTAGAAACAATTAAAGCAGCTGATCAGAGGAACTAAGAGATCTAGTAGATGTCTGCTGTTTTAAAGGTCTGTGAGGTAAGGTGGTGCCAACCCATTTAAAGATCTGAAAACAAACAACAAAAGCTTCAATTCTATTCAGAAACGCACTGGTGACCAATGAAGACAAGATAAAATCAGGGTAAAATGCTCTTGTTTTCACGTCCCTGTCAGCATCAAGCAGCTGCAAACGTGACAACGCTGTCTGATTAACTCCTCTATACAGAGAATTACAATCATCAAGACTTGAAGAAATAAAGGCATGAATGACTTTCTCAAGCTCCTTAAAAGAGAGAAACGTCTTGACTTTATCCAGAAGTCTCCAGTGGAAAAAGCTGGATTTGACAACAGCACTTATTTGATTATCAGATTTAAAAGCTTTGTCAAATAAAACACTCAGATTCTTCACCATCGTTTTATTAATCTGGTCTCGTGTAACCAGTCAGTCCAAATGTAATAATCTAAAATTTAAAGACATCCAGCCTTTTATGTAAAATATAAAGTGAGAATTTCTGCTCTGCTTTTAACCCATCCACACACAGCAGTATTAAACACACACACACACACATGTTTGTTTTTGTGAATTGTGGGGACTTTCCATAGACTTCAATGCATTTTACACTGAACAAACTGTACATTCTATCCCCCTACCCTGCCCCTACCCCTAAACCTAACCCTCACAGGAAACTGTGCAAACTTTTACTTTTTCACAAAAACTCATTCTATATGATTTATAAACCCATTTACATTGTGGGGACCGCTGGCTGGTCCCCACGATGTAGGTGAACTCAGGTTTATATTACATCATGGGGACATTTGGTCCCCACAATGTAATATAAACAAAAGCACACACACACACACACACACACACACACACACACACACACACACACACGCGCGCACACACACACACCAGTGAGCAGCCATTTTTGTTGTTCATTCACTCCACACCTACATTTCCTGTTGGTACTCAGACTCAAACCCACAACCCTCAGGCTCTCTAACCATTAGGCCACAACTGCCCCAAATATAACACATTATATTATAATATGTTATATAACTCAAATATACTGTGTTTCAGGGTCCAGTGGAGTGAATGAGACTGATGTGTTCATCAGTTCTGGTGAAAATGTCCGTCTGCCCTGTAATAATCATCTTTCTGACTGCAACTCAACTACATGGACCTACAGCAGACATTCAGCAGCAGTTGAACTGATTACTAAAGGGATAAAGGAGAAAAACACAGAGAGACATGAGAGACTGAGTCTGGGGTCTGACTGCTCTCTGAACATCAAGAACGTCACAGAAGAAGATTCAGGATCTTACACCTGCAGACAATATGTGAATGGAGAACAACAAGGAACTGATGAACGTGTTTTTCTGCATGTTCTTCATGGTAAGTTTATGATATAATTTAAAATATAAATTTAAAAAAAGACACTATTCTCTCTTGAACCCACATGTTTGCTGAAAAGACTCAAAATTTGTGTCTTGTGTTCAGTTTCAGTGTCTCCATCATCATCATCATCATCCTCACAGACTGAGATCAGTCCAGGTCGCTCTGTGACTCTCTCCTGTCAGTTGTATTCATATTCTAGATTATCCTGTGATGTTTGGGTTCGTTCTGAGGGTCTTCATCTGTTGTGGGTGAATCAGGCTGGTGTTGATCTGAAGACAGACTCCAGATATCAGATATTATTCTCATCAGATCACTGTATCATCACTCTGACTACAACACTCCTGAATGAAGATGACAACAGAGAGTGGAGATGTCAGCTTACTCTCAGAAATCAACTCCAGACCTCAGTCAGATACACTGTCAAGTATTCAGGTGAGAAACAACTATTACTACTGTAAAATATGATGTTAATGTCCTACAGATGAACATCTGAACATTCATCTTCTGATTCCAGTCAGCAGCTCAAACTCTGAGAAGAAATCAAGCCAAACTACAGCAGCAGCTCCTACACAAGGTTCATGATCACATGATCACTGTCACACATCATCAGTCTCTCACTTCACTGGTTCACACTGGCTTTAATTAATCCATCCTTTCATTTGTACAGAGAATCAGAAGACATTAAATACTCCAAACTCTCAGAGGACAGCAGCTGCACAAAGTCTCTCATTTAAGTGTTTTACAGTGTCAATTACTGAGAAAGAGCTTATCAAACCTTACTGAATTTGTAGACCTCAATCATTCACACAAACATGAAGTCAGCAAGCTAATGTAAAAGAGTACATTTACTAGAGTAAACATACTCCATCGTATATATGTGAATGATAGTGTAGGAATCAACCCAAATAATTAATCAAAAGTGTAATTAAATTACACTGAATAAGAACCGGATTAACCGTAAATGATTCAGAATCAACATTTTAATACTTTAGCAATTATTCGTCCACCGAGAAATTGAGCTTAAAGTATTTTACCAATTCAGGACAAAATATTATCCCGTGGCCACTGAAATAATATTTTATGATTATTAATTATGATTATGATTATGAGCAAGGTAGCACAATCTTTGTTTAAGGCAGCAATTTGGTAAGCACAGCACAAGACACTCGTATGTATGGAAAATCAAACAAGACTTTATTGAACTAAATCTACTACGCACAAACTAATCTAACGAAAAACATATACTCACACACACACACACACACACACACACACATTCATTCAGTTACAGGGAAATGGTGAGGTTATTGTTTGGAGGTGAATGGATTCCCCAAATGTTTAGCTTTTAACAAGTTTCTCTGACCGTAACCTGAGAGAATTAATACACTAGCAATTCAGCAATAGTTTCATTTGCTTAATAAAATTGCACCAGCTCAGCAAAATTAGGAGACCTGTGTTACTTGCTTGGGCTGCTCCTTTAAGCGTGTGTTCCCTTCGTGACGGAGTTGAAGGAAGCGGCGTTGCTCGGTCAAGAGTCCCGAAAGACGACGTCCCGTGGGAAAATAGTTGGCTTTGCAGAAAATGGATTCTTCGTCGAATAGCCGCAGGGTTTACGCGTTGCTGCGTGGGTGTCTCTCTGTGTCTCAAGGAGTTGCTGGAAACAAAGGACTTTTGGTGAGTCCTCGGCTGCGATGTTCAACGAAGTTTCTTGCAGGGGTTTGAGTGAGTCTTGAAGTGGTTTGGCTTGCAGGCAGGACGATGTTCGGTCCGCCGCCTCAGCGAAGGCCAAGACGAAGTACAAGCAAGGGCGAAAGCCAAAGCAAAAAGCCCTTTCACAATGCGCGGTATTGAGTTTTGAATGGTTTGTTGGTTCCGCCTTTTCGATTGTTTTAGCCAATCAGGTCCTGCTTTGGGTGGGGTCCAACGCCCAGTTCTCCAGTCCTTGTATGCAATTAGCATACTGTCCTTACAGTCCTTTGTTCTCAAACTTAGGGATTTTGGTCAGAACTTTGAGAAGTTAATTTTGCTGTTTCAAAAGTCATACATCTTACATAAATCATTTTTGCATCAAAATACTGGAAAGCATTCATCCATCACAACCATACCAAACAGTACACACTTTCTGTAATTGAGGTAGATTTTCTTCAAATTTACCAGTAATCAATATTTAAAACACACAGAAAAAATTACATACGTTCCATGAACAAAATAAAACATGCTTAATACATACGATATGTTAGAGACTGCTTTTTGGTGATAAATTCATATCTCTGGCAGTATTTTTCTAAATTGTCTCTGAAACTTTGGAATGTCTTTTGAAATGCAAAGCTGGGCAGAGGGAAAGTTTCTTGTGGGTGATTCCCATGGTGCCCTGCTGTAATCTTCACTTCGAGATGTGTCGCAGGGCCGAGCTTCCTGATAACCGTGAATTTACACCTTGTGTCCTGGTGTTTGCTGATCTTAAAGTCAACACAGTGAAAGAGAGTCTCTTTGATCTTTTGCTCTGTTACTACAATCAAATGCATTTGTAATTAAGCAGACATTGAGGCTTCGATCAGCCATTTTAGTTTCCAGGTCCAACTTTATGGCTCACAAATGGTTCAGTAAGGAAATGAGTTGACTCTTTGATCTTTGGAATGTGGAGTCCGTGGTAATTTGGTGAGCTTTGTCCGGGAATAATCCTACAATAGAACTAAGTTTTTTTTGTTGTTGTTGTTGTTTTTTTAGCTTAAATGATTACTGATACAGATCTGATCTGAACTACAGCAGCTGAAATACAGTGCATCTGGAAAGTATTCAGAGCTCTTCACTTTTTTCACATTTTGTTATGTTACAGCCTTATTCCAAAAGGGATTAAATTATTTTTTCCCCTCAAAATTCTACAAACAGTACCTCATAATGACAACGTGAAAGAAGTTTGTTTTGAAATATTTGCAAATGTATAAAAAAAATAAAATAAAAAAAAATCACATGTACTTAAGTATTCACAACCTTTGCTCAATACGTTGTTGAAGCACCTTTGGCACCAGTTACAGCCTCAAGTCTTTTTGAGTATGATGCTACAAGCTTGGCACACCTATTTTTGGGCAGTTTCTCTCATTCTTCTTCACAGGACCTCTCACGCTCCATCAGGTTTGATGGGAAGTGTCGGTGCACAGCCATTTTCAGATCTCTCCAGAGATGTTCAATCGGGTTCAAGTCTGGGCTCTGGCTGGGCCACTCAAGGACATTCACAGAGTTGTCCCGTTGGCTGTGTGCTTAGGGTCGTTGTCCTGTTGGAAGATGAACCTTCGCCTCAGTTTAAGATCCAGAGCACTCTGGAGCAGGTTTTCATCAAGGATGTCTCTGTACATTGCTGCATTCATCTTTCCCTTGATTCTGACTAGTCTCCCAGTTCCTGCTGCTGAAAAACATCCCCACAGCATGAAGCTGCCACCACCATGCTTCACTGTAGGGATGGTATTGACCAGGTGATGAGCGGTGCCTGGTTTACTCCAGATATGACACTTGCTATTCAGGCCAAAGAGTTCAATCTTTGTCTCATCAGACCAGAGAATTTTGTTTCTCATGGTCTGAGAGTGCTCCAGACGTGCTGTCATGTGGCTTCCGTCTGGCCATACAGGCCTGATCGGTGGAGTGCTGCAAGTTTGTTCTTCTGGAAGGTTCTTCTCTCTCCACAGAGAAATGCTGGAGCTCTGTCAGAGTGACCATCAGGTTCTTGGTCAACTCCCTGACTAAGGCCCTTTCCCCCAATCACTCAGTTTGGCTGGGCGGCCCACTCTAGGAAGAGTCCTGGTGGTTCCAAACTTCTTCCATTTACGGATGATGGAAGCCACTGTGCTCATTGGGGCCTTCAATGCTGCAGAAATGTTTCTGTACCCTTCCCTAGATCTGTTCCTCGATGCAATCCTGTCTTAGAGGTCTACAGACAATTCCTTGGACTTCATGGCTTGGTTTGTGCTCTGACATGCACTGATAACTGTGGGACCTTATATAGAAAGGTGTCATGTCATGGCAAAAGCTGTTAATACTTACATACATGTGTTTGTTTTTTTTTTTTGTTTTTTTTAATAAATTTGCAAAGATTTCAAACAAATGTTGTCATTATGGGGTGTTGTTTGTAGAATTTTGAGGGGAAAAAAATGAATTTAATCCCTTTTGGAATAAGGCTGTAACATAACAAAATGTGGAAAAAGTGAAACGCTATGAATACTTTCCGGATGCACTGTAAATACAGATCATACTGTATTATTCCTGATACTGGACATAGAGTCACTCAAACATCTGATGATCAACAATTATCTACATATTAAGAGATCAGAACAGCTCTCTGATCAAGAAAAATAATTTATTCTGGAGAGTGTGGTATTTGAATCATCTGCTTTTTATGTTGATATGGTTTATATTTTCATTTATTAATTCTGTAAATTTTGAACAATTCTAAACATTCTTCTTTTTTTTCTAACAACAAAATGATAGCAAAACATACTCTGTATGATTCTAGACTAGAAGGATGGGGTGGACTATTCAAAACCTTCACCTGAGTGTGGGGATTATTCTGCCCGATTGACCACTCAGTGTTTCTCCGGGGCATCTCTAACTACAATCAGTTCAATTCAATTCAATTCACATTTATTTGTATAGCGCTTTTCACAATACATATTGTTTCAAAGCAGCTTTACAGAGAATTCATGTCAAAATTACAATATTAGAAGAATGCAGTTAGCAAATACATCAACAATAATTAGGATATATAGAAATTTGGGAATGTGCATGTTGCATCTTCTGAGGTCTTCGCAGGAGTTGGCGCCTTCTCTTCATAAGTGTTGGTCATCTGAGGTCTTCTTAAGAGGCTGGATCCAAACTGAAGCTGATGTCCTCTCTAGTCACCTCGGGACGGGTGTCCCGAGGTAAAACAAAAAAGCAAATAGAGAATAATTAGCGTAGCTGCTGTTCATAACATTAAGCAAATATAGTCATGTGCAATTGATCTGATATGAGATGCATTATGTGAATGCTTGGCTAAAGAGATGCGTCTTTAATCTAGATTTAAACTGGGTGAGCGAGTCTGAGCCCCGAACATTATCAGGAAGGCTATTCCAGAGTTTCGGAGCCAAATGTGAAAACGCTCTCCCTCCTTTAGTGGACTTAACTATCCTAGGTACAACCAGAAATCCAGAGTTTTGTGATCTTAAAGAGCGTGAAGGATTGTAGGGCGATAGAAGATCAGTTAAATACACAGGAGCTAAACCATTTAGAGCTTTATAGGTCATTAGCAATACTTTATAATCGATACAGAACTTAATGGGTAACCAGTGTAGAGATGATAAGATTGGTGTTATATGATCATATTTTCTTGACCTGGTAAGAACTCTAGCAGCTTCATTTTGTACTAATTGTAGCTTATTTATTGCGGAAGCAGGTCAACCAGCTAATAATGCATTACAGTAATCTAGTTGAGACGTCATGAAAGCATGAACAAACTTTTCTGCATCAGAAATAGATAACATATTCCGTATCTTAGCAATGTTTCTGAGGTGGAAGAAGGCTGTTTTTGTAACATATGAAATATGATTTTTAAAGGACAAGTTGCTGTCTAATATAACACCCAGGTCTTTAACTGTCGAGGATGGAGTAACAGTACATCCTTCTAAATGCAGATTGTAGTCTGAGAGATTCTGTGTACAGGTTTTTGGCCCAATTAGTAATACTTCAGTCTTATCTGAATTTAATAGAAGAAAATTACTAGTCATCCAATGTTTTACTTCTTTAACACACTCTGTCAGATTGGATAATTTAGAGATTTCATCTGGTTGTGTTGAAATATATAATTGAGTATCATCGGCATAGCAGTGGAAACTAATTCCATGTTTTCTTATAATATTGCCGAGTGGCAGCATGTATATGGAAAATAGCAGAGGGCCTAACACTGATCCTTGCGGCACTCCATAGTTTACTATCATTATATTAGATTTTTCCCCATTTAGATAGACAAAATTGTGATGGTCTGATAGGTACGACCTAAACCACCGTAATGCCTGGCCCTGAATACCAGTATAATTTTTTAGTCGGTCTAGGAGTATTTTATGATCTATAGTGTCGAACGCAGCACTGAGATCAAGTAACACTAGTATTGAGATAAGGCCTTGCTCAGAAGCTAGAAGTAAGTCGTTTGTAATTTTAACGTGCGCAGTCCTTTAGATACCCAAGAGGAGCTCTAATCCTGGAAGGATACTGTTTCTTACATGGTGAAGTCTGCTGGCATCTCTTCTGAATTTCTGGTGTGACAGTTAGACTTACAGAGCATGGAGATGACTGTATCTCTGTTGAGTCTGGAAGAACAGATGTCACAGGAGCTTTTGAAGTTGGTGAGAGGTGAAACCTATTTCTCCTCAAGATACCTCTGGGTGTCTCTAGTCAATTCAAGTCAAGTCACCTTTATTTATATAGCGCTTTTTACAATGCAGATTGTGTCAAAGCAGCTGTACAGTGATAACTGGTATATAACTGTGGCTGCACAGCAGCTCTTAAACAATGGTGTCAGTGCAGGCAGACCAAAGCACTGTTGAATATCAAATGTCAAGTCAAGTGTCCCCAACTAAGCAAGCCAAAGGCAACAGCGGCAAGGAACCAAAACTCCAACAGGTGACATCGGTGGCAAACAGGTGGCAAATAGGTGTTAAAATGGAGATAAAAACCTTGGGAGAAACCAAGCTTAGTCAGGGGCCAGTTCTCCTCTGGCGAACAGTGCTTTGTTACGATTCAGGTAACTATCATAAGTCCGATAGGATCGCAACATTTAAAGTATTTATTCCAGTTCAATCCAGTTGAGGATCGTATTCATCACGCCGGTATGGACGGTCTGTTGAGGAACTGTGCCACTGGTTGTCGTATCGATGAGGCCTTCACAGTGGATGATCTAGTTGACTCGATCTCTGCTGATACTTCAGGGCTGCGTTGTGGTAGTGTCATGGCGCCGGTCCTCAATCTTATCTCTACAAGGTAATATCTGGGTGTGCCAGCAGTGTAGACAGCAGTACCCCTTTCAGAAGTGTCTTTGACCATACATGTTCACCTGGTTGCAAGCGTGTCATGTTGTGTGCTTTGTGCCTTCTGTCAAATTTTTTTTTTCTGTTTCTGTCTGTAGGTCAGTTCTATCTTTTTCAGCTTTTCCAAATCTACAGACTTTGGAATGAGCTGTGACGGAATCACACGAACCACTGTTCTTATTTTCCTTTCCATGAGGAGCTCGGCAGGAGTGTACCCATTGCAAAGAGAGGGCTGCTCGGTAAGCCATAAGTGCAAGGTAGGGATCCTTTGACTTTTTGAGTAGGCTCTTGATTGTCCTCACAGCTCGCTCCACCTCTCCGTTGCTCTGCGGAAAATGAGGACTCAACGTCACATGATCAAAACCCCAGTCCTGTGAAAACACACAGAAATACTCTGAAGGGGCCCATTATCTGCACCACCTCAGGACTTGAAGTGTTTAACTACAGCTTCTGCAGTTGCTGATGTCAGTTTTGCAACCTCAAAGAATCTAGAAAAGTAGTCCACAATGACCAAGTAATGCTTGTTGTCTTTCTGAAACCAATCTACTTCTACTGTGGACCATGGCCTTGTTGTAAATTCAGTAGGCAGCATTGTTTCTTTGAAATTTGTTCTCACATGCACATGTCACAGCTCTCAGTCTTTCTTGCAAGGTTTTTACTGAGACCTGGCCACCAAACTGATTGTCTAGCTCTCTCTTGACACTTTGTTATGCCAAGGTGTCCCTCGTGCAGTTTTTTCAGAATCTCAGCTCGGAGTGACGTTGGAATGACAATCCTGATTCCATTCAATAACAATTTGTTCTGCACACAAAGTTCTCCTGTCAATTACAAGTAAGGCTGGAAAGCTTTGTAAAATGGAGAATTTATCTGGCCATCCTTCCACACAGTATTTTTTTGCTGCTGGAGTATGGAATCCATGTGGAATCCTGGGAGCCCTTGAAGCATATGCCATGGCCTTCCATACATCGTCTGCTTGCTTCCAGCCCATATGAAGAGGCATCTAAAGAAACAACTGTGTGATGAGCAGGGTGGGTGAGAGCTGTGAGAGTGTGGTAATGAGTGCGTGAGTGGTAATGAGAGGGAGTGGAGGAGTAGCCACCGTTCGCCGTGGGCCAGAGTCTGCTGCCGTCCGCCATGAAGGGGAGGAGCAGGGAACGAGGGACTCACTGCTGGCTGCCCTCAGCCGGAGGAGCCATCGGCGGCTGGCAGGGGGCGGAGGAGGATCGAGCCGTCCACCGAGCGTCCAGTGCCATCGCGATGGGGGTATGTGCTGAGCAGGGCAGACAAGAGCCGTGAGAAAACGGCGCAAGGCCCGTGGCACAAGTGATGATGAGCGTCAGCTGCGCATTGCTCCAGTCTCACATCTTATGGACAAGCTCTGGAAGCATAACAGCATGCTTGTATCATACAGTGCTAAACCTGGGGGTCTTGTCAATTCCTCTTTGATTTTCTTGAAAGCCTCTTGCTGATGTGATCCACAGATCCACATGTTGGATTTCCTCTCTCAACTCATTCAAGTCTCTGAGTGTTTTCTCTGTCAGATTTGTAAGAATTTACCATGGTTGTTGTCTATTCCTAAAAATCGCCTCATTTCACTGACATTATGTGGTTATTTCATGGCTTTAACTGCCTCCACCTTGTCTGGATCTGCACTCACCCCAATCTGTCAGAGGAACTTGATTTTTGTTTTTGAAAACTCAAATTTGTCGTTGAGTGTGATCCCTGCTTCCTGAAGTCTTGAGAGCACCCTTTGCAGCCTCTCGTCATGTTCACTCTGAGCATAGATGGTTATGACAGTATCGCCAAATGGAGTTATGAAGGTGGTGAGTATTCCTTTGAAAGTGTAATCTGCCAAAAACCAGCATTGGCATCGAGTTTGGAAAACACTTTGGCTCCTGCAAGCTGTCCTAATGTGCTTTCCACAGAAGGAAAGGGTGTTTTTCTCTCATTACTGATTTGTTCAGTTCAGTGAGATCTGTGCAAATTCTCACTTTACCTGTACGCTTTATACACCACACCACACCATGGTTTGTACACCACAACCATGGAAGCACACCATTCAATTGGCTCTTCCACTTTTGAAATTACCCCCTGCTGTTCCATTCACTTTAATTCTTGCTTCACCTTTGGTAAAAGAGGGAGGGAAATATGCCTGGGTGTTGAGAGAGACAAAGGTTTTGCATCCGGCTTTAGCACAATGCTGTACTCACCCTCCATTTTACCTAAGCCACTGAAGAGTTTTGGAAACTCATTTTCCACTTTTTCTTTGGAGGTTAAGCTTACATCATCTAGCCTGGCTACCAGCTGAAGTTCTGTGACTGCTGGTCGGCCTAGCATTGGCATGTGCAATCTGTCAACAACATAAATGTCCTGTTTTGTACATGTATTGTGCTTGCTGAGGGTAGCTGTGTATTTCCCTTTTACCTTCAGTGACACACCAGCCGGCCCCTGGAGGATTCTTCCTAGAGGTTTCAGCTTTGGCCTTGGTTGTACAGTGTAACAGGAACAGCTGTGACATCTGCTTCAGTGTCTATTTTGAACATTGTTTTTGAAATCACCCATTTTTATTTGAGTCATCCATGGACTTCCTGCCTCATTAGTCATTAGTGAGCCAAGGAATGCAATGTCCTTATTTGTATCTGCAGTTAATGTGGCAATATTCACCTCATATACTTTCCTAGACTTGCACATCCTAGCATAATGTCCCTTTTTATGACAACGATTGCATATTGCATCCCTTGCTGGGCATCACTGCAGATTATGGCCTTTTGTGTCTCCGCATCTTGTACACAATGTCTGCTTTCTAGGTCTGTCCTGAGGTGATTTCTTTGCCAGCTGTCCATATTGTGGCTTCTCTTGTTTTGATTTCACATTACTGTTCTGTTTAGCCTGCACACTATCCAGCTGTTTGTTTGTAATTCCCCTTTGAAGTTTGACTTGAGCAGTTCTTGTTGTTTTTTATTTTATTTGTTCACTCTGTCGAACCCGTACAACAGCCTTCTCAAGTGTTAATTCAGGGTCAAGTTGTAGCTGTTCTGACAGTCTCTTGTCTGTCAGACCCACGCCATGCCTTTTCATCCACCTGTGTCTCCAAGCCTGACTCAATACAAAATCTTTCGAAACGTTTTATCCATGTCGACCAGTCATCGGCTTTAAACCTGAATTTTTCTGGCAGATTCATGATGATGCCGCAAACTTGTCCAGTCAACACCTCCTGCTGACAGAACGTAAGAAAACTGTAACTAAACAAAGGCAGTCCAAACAAACGACAGGGCAGAAACAAACAGCAGACAGGAAAATCCCGGAAACAGGCAGGGAATCACAAGAACCAGGGAACAGGAAACGAGAAACCAGGAAACGCTCAGAATTGCAGTAACAACAGACATACAATACTTCGCCAGGGATGAGTGAGACACAGGAACTATTTATACCCAGTGACAAACAAGCTTAACAAGATAACGAGTTAACAAGGGGGTGTGGCCTGTAAATCTGTTTACAGGAAAACAATACATGACAAAATATGCAGGTAGTTTACAGTTACGAGCAATATACAATGATCTAAACAATTATGATGGCATATCTTTAACTGTAAATCACAAGCAAATATATTAGTAAGGTAGGATTCATATATTATATTCTTTTGTGCAAAAGACAGGAAGTGAAGTGACAACAAGCAAGGATATATTATTATTATTATTGTATGAATACTAAAAATATCTAACAGTAATATAACAGGTATAGACGAACCAGGCACACATAAGTGTGATGTTGTGAGGCCGCTGCATAGTGTCGGTTGTGTTTCGCGGTGCAGGTCCAGTGGTAGGTGTGTTAAAGGTGAATATAACAGTGATGGATCATCAGACAGGCACAACTGTGGCAGGTTGTCGTTAGGATGGCGAATTTAACAATAAAAGATTGTCCAGGTAGACGTATATACTGGTGACAGGTGGAGTTGAAGGCACATATACAGTATAACAGTGTCCTGCCACAGAAAGATTTTACTCCAGCTTGGAAATTACCAGCTGTGAAGGTTATCTGTAGGGGACTGTATTAAAGAATGTACCTGATGAATGGTTGGATTCCACAACTGGTAAAATAAAACATATAGAAGACAATACAACATTTACTGTAGGATCATACAATTTACTGATGACTTACTTTAAAAAACTGTTCTATTGCGCTTCTGATTTGGCAGTGAAATTCGCCGATTTTGGGTGTGTAAGATGTGAAGGATTCTATGGCCCAGTTAGTATTTTCACCCCATAATGTCGGCTGTGCTACCGGAGCGCCATCTAGTGGCTGTTTCCCAAAAAGTATCAAAGTGTCACGGGTTCTAAGCTTTTTGCCTGTGAGTGTGAGCATCATGTATGTCATCTCCCTCTATTCGATTGATTGGCTAGAGGAGGATGTGTCAATCTAGAACTAGTGGACCAATGGTGACGCTTAAGTCTGCCCTAATTTGCATGCAACTCCAACTGCAGCATTTGTAAAAGCAAGAGCAGAACATGGAAAGAAGAGCAAAGAGAAAAACAGCACAAGCGTACAAAAGAGTAAAATATGAGCAGAAAATGTAAGAGAGCAGAAAGAACAGAGTAATAAAAGGAAAACAACATTTAAGAACACATAAACAAGTTTTTCGATTCACGCTTATGATATTTTGATCCGTGATCAGGTTCTTTGCTATTCTGATCATTTTGCATTATTTTTTTAGTTTGTGCAATATATTTTTACATGTGTTTTTACATTTCTGATAATTTTTTGATCCGTGATCGCAATACTGCTGGTGGGAATTTAATCCCATACACAATTGCTCCTAATATATCATAATGATCACTCAAATATACTGTGTTTCAGGTACCAGTGGAGTGAATAATGCTCACGTGTTCATCAGTTCTGGTAAAAATGTCCGTCTGCCCTGTAATAATAATCTTTCTGACTCAACTACATGGACCTATGACAGTTTCAGACATTCATGGACAGATTCACTGATTACTAAAGGGATAAAGAATAAAAACACAGAGAGACATGAGAGACTGAGTCTGGGGTCTGACTGCTCTCTGAACATCAAGAACATCACAGAAGAAGATTCTGGATTATACACCTGCAAACAATTTGTGAATGGACAAAAACAAGGAACTGATGCACGTGTTTATCTGCATGTTCTTCATGGTGAGTTTATGATTATGTGATCAATTTAAAAAGAGCAGATTCTCCCTTTAAACTCACATGATGATTGAAGAGTCTGTGATTTGTGTCTTGTGTTCAGTTTCAGTGTCTCCATCATCATCATCATCATCATCCTCACAGACTGAGATCAGTCCAGGTCGCTCTGTGACTCTCTCCTGTCAGTTGTATTCTGAATTCTCCTGTCATTATTTGGTCAGTTCTGAGGGTCTTCAGCTGTTGTGGGTGAATCAGGCTGGTGTTGATCTGACGACAGACTCCAGATATCAGATATTATTCTCATCAGATCACTGTATCATCACTCTGACTACAACACTCCTGAATGAAGATGACAACAGAGAGTGGAGATGTCAGCTTACTCTCAGAAATCAACTCCAGACCTCAGTCAGATACACTGTCAAGTATTCAGGTGAGAAACAACTATTACTACTGTAAAATATGATGTTAATGTCCTACAGATGAACATCTGAACGTTCATCTTCTGATTCAACAACACTGATTCCAGTCAGCAGCTCAAACTCTTTTAGCTTAGTTTTTTAGCTTAAATAATTGATTTATTAAACAAGTCATCTCATGTTAGTGTGAATCAGTCTCAGTTTGTGAAAGAAATATCTTGATGTTGTGTTCATGCATTCAAATATGATTGTGTTTTTAATAGTTGTACCATCAACTACAGCATCAACACTGACTCCAACCTCTCTAGGTGTGTATGAAGATCATCCTCATTTCAGTGCTTGTTTTCACACTCTGGAGTTTTTCTAGAATCAGGATCTAAATGAACTCATTGTAGTGAAAATGAGCTCAGTGGACATCAGTATTAATATGACTGTAATATCGTCTCTCTCTCAGTGATTGTGATTGTTGTCGCTTCATTCGCTGTTCTCCTTCCTGCTCTTATTCTCTGGATGATTCGCAGAAAAAGAGACGGTGAGTTTTTACAGTTTCTCATATTATATAACAGACAAAAAGTCCAAAACATCTGATAAAATAAACATGTAATTTAGACTGTATTGTATATTTGGTTTGTGTGTTTGATCATCAATATTCTCTTGACGTTATGTTTCAGATAACAGAAGAGGAACTGATGACTCTGAGGTGAGTATTGTAGGTCGATCCATGAGTTATTAGTGTTTATAAGCTCTGATCCTGAAGTATGACACTCGTATTAGTCAGATTATATAATGACAGGTTAGTGTATTTGAACTGTTTCTGCTCTAAAACTCACAGATAAATAAATAAATATGATGAACCGACGACACAATCAACATTTACATTCATCTACTGCCAGAGAACAATATGATTCATCTTCAATAATCTGTGTATATTTGTGTATATTTGACACTGTGGTGATTTTCCTGTAACATCCATTCATGTCTCAAGGATCTGTCATCATAACGTCATTGTGGAAACTTGGCATCAATAAACCACACAAGAGAGGAGAATGCAGGAGGAGGATTTTACTAATAACTGCTCTTTTTACAGGATCAACAAAAACGACCTGTCTATCCAACAGGACAGAACACTCTTCCTCAACAGGTAAATTCACACTCAACATAAGCACATACACTCCCTAGAGGACACAACTGGAACTGCCAGAATTGAACTCAGTCTACTACAGTCATGTCTCAATAATAGATTTAATCTAAACTTGTAGATGAAGTTGTCACATGATGCTCGTTTTACACATATTTTACCTGAAACATTTGCAGCACCTGTGTAAAGTAGTAGTGATGGAACGGCCTTTAATATCTTGGTTTGTCATATTTTCATTGGTGTTTAGGGGCAGACAGATGATCATGTGACTTATTCTGAGGTCACTGCGTACAGTAAAAACCAAGACCAAAAGAAGAAGGTGAGAAACACTTCCTTGATGTTGTCCAGCTTCTCTCAACATGATAGTTTGTGTTTTCTTCTGAATTTATGTCATGAATTGAGCTCAAACATCATGCTGTAATAATTGTGTGTTGAAACAATAACTGTGATGTTCATTCAGGTTCGCTGTGATGATAAAGTGACTTATGCTTCCATCAGAGGAGCAAAAGCTGGATCTCAGGAAAACTGCAGTGGACTTTATGCCTCTGTGAACAAGAACCATCACAAATCAGTCAAATAATGACACAAAAACCACATGAGCAGAAGAATATGAATCTAATAGAACTGAGTCCTAATGGTGTCATTCAGTGCCATTATAAATACTTTCAATGTCTTTTACATGTTCACAAACAAACCCAAGTGATGCTCTGATTTATTTGTAGTTATTGCTTATTTTTCTCAGTTCAGCATGTTTTTTGTATAGTTTCTGTCTGCTTGTTGATCAGTTTGTAGTGAACAACAGATGTGATGGCAGATGTGATGTGGAGCTTCACAACAGACATTCTTTTGTCCAACTTTGATTAATCAAAAAAATGTGATCGGACCCTCAACGACAAGTAAACGACTATTGTAATCAGGACTGCCAAAGGTGGAAGACAGGAAAGATGACATCAACGGCCCATTGATGATAGGCTAATCTCATTACGAGTTGCCTTTGTTCACCTCAGGCGTCCATGCCTGAGTTCAAGGTGTGAATGACCATGGACTCCTAGGGCTGCCAAACCGGTTCTGGCTAGAGCACAGCAAGAACAAAGAAATGCTCAGAAAGGAAGACATTTTCTAAACATATTGGCTTGAAATCACCAAAAATGGACAGGAATACTGTAAGGAACATGTCCTATGTGTCCTTGTACTCATCCAGGAAACTGTGCACACACAATAGAAACCACACCTGGAATAAAAGCCAATGCAACTACACCCTGAGACAGAAGTGTGATACCTCAACCAATTCACATCAAGTTTGATTGATCTACGAGTTCAGAAAACTGCCACAAGGACTTTGAGAAAGGTTTGAAAAAGAAATAAAGCATTTCCAAGGTCCTAAAGACATTGTCTTATTTAACTGTGTATTTTGGAACAATACAACAAGTTTCACAGGATGAAAGGTGGGCGTGTTAAGGGACGGACATCTGGAATGCTGTGACCCAATTACATCACCACATCAGGAAAGGTGGGGATTAGTAATCCCCTCCCCAACGAGAAGGAATAAAAGTTTTCCTAAGTGAACAGACCCTTGTTCTGAGTTTCTGACCTGACAAGGGAAGAACAACAGCACGACCAAGGTGAGACTCTTGCGAGTAAACCTTTCACCGCACGGATCAAGCAGCCAAATTGCTTCTGCAGAGGACTTTGACTCCTGACCTGCATAACCCAAGTACCTCCAACCTACAGAAGATCCTACAGACTGACCACCATCTGACCTACAGTTCTCTGGATTACACCTCCAGTTAGACCTTCAGCACTCAGTGCAGCTCTGCAGCTGTCGGAAAGCAATCCAGTCTCCCACTGCACACAGAAGGATACCAGTGGACAACGTTTCCCATTCCCGGACTGATCACCCGACCAAGTGAAACGTAAATATAAGCTAACCAAACCTTTTCCAAAAGCCTTGGCATTAGGTTGTTGCTAAATGAGATTGCTATTTGTGTAGAGACTGTTTTTCTAGGGTCAGTGTACACAGATAGATACATTAGACATGTTATCTGTATTCAGAGTAAATGCTTATTTACTTATTTTTAATACCAGCATCCAGAAAGACCACAATTGATCCCCTCATAGACTGCTAATTACCCATTCATTGCTTCGTCCAATCTGTTGCTCATCTACTTGGCATTCAGTTTTGTTGACATCCATTTGTGTTGTAGTTTGTAGTTTCTGTTTGATTATTGATTCAATTTTCTTAGTAGTTTAGTCATTTTCCTTCGTAGTATTTAGTGAGTGTGATATTTTACTCTTGTATATCTTTTTGTTAATAAATTCATTTTATTGCAAACTGTGTCATTCTTGTGTTGATAATCAGAGGCTCTACAAGCTCGCCCAAATCTCACTAAATCCTTCAGATTGATCAGATGATAAACTTCCTCCAATTTATAAAATATTAATTCAGTTAACAATCTTTCATGATTGTTCTTTATTGTCAAGGTGAGAATCCTGACTGGTGCCCCGAAATATTGGAAGGAATCATCTGACTCAATATTAATATTAATACAAATATTAATATTAATATTTAAGACCAAAAAATACTACATTTGTGGTACCCTCATGTGAGGCTAATCCAAAAATCACTACAAGTTAATGCTAGTGTCTTTATTATTCATTCAGAGCTGCAGGTTTGGACAAAGTCTAGAAAATGAGACACTTTTACTCTCTTACATCATTCTCATTAAATGACAAATAAATGAAATTATAACAGGATTAGCATTTTAAACTGTAACAGCATTGTTTTAAATTCTGAATTAAAATCAGCACTTTCAAATAAATATTCTTTAAAGTTTTACTTGTTTTTAACTTGTTTTGTTTTTTCTCCTGCTGTCCACCTTCATAACTTGAATTATTACAATATATAACACATTAGTATGAATACAAATCTAAAAATGCTCAAAATTAAAAGTAAAAATGCTACAATTTTACCAAAAAATGATTTTATAACATATGAATATATACCTGAATGCATACTGAAGAAGAATAAAAAACTGAAGAAAAACTGACTTCAGGACCCAGAGGAACAGTTTGTTTGCTCCATATAGAGCTAAAAGCCATCTAGTGGCAAAAGTCATGAACTATCATGTCATATTTTTTTTTTCCACAAGAGGTCAGCAGAGACACCCAATGTGAGACTCTTTGAGTTGTTTTAGCAAGTTTTCTTTACGAGTTATTTTGTATTTACATGAAACAATGTGTTGAAATTATATTATTAAATTACATTATTAATAAATCTAGTAATTTAGAGGTATATATATATATATATATATATATATATATATATATATATATTTACGTTTTTGAGTCATGCGCCCTCTAAATGGCGTAAAAATAATGACAGTGTCGTGTTACGTCTGTCGTCATGATGTATGACTGTCATCACCAATCAAAATGCGTGTTCATTTAAATGCAACTTGTGGACTTTTTACACCATTTCTCCTATTTCCGTTTAGCAAAACTATTTTTTTTTTTTTTATTAACGACTACCCCCACCCCACCCCAGAAATCCACTTTGATAAACTGATGACTTTAACACACTTCACCTTCTCTCAGTGCCTGGTTACAAGAGTAAAATTATTGGTTTAGACTTGTAAGTGTAATTATTTTTAAAATACTTATAAATATTGACTTAAAATAATTTCACCAACTTAGATTGTTTGAGTATAAAGATACAGAGATAGTGTAGATAAACTGTGTGTTAATACAATACAACACTACAGTAAACTCTATACAGGCAAAGTCTGATGCTCATCTAATTTTATCCAAGCCCCGCCCATTCAGACACAAAGGACCAATGGAAGCTGCATATGCTGAGCAGCCAATCAGATTGAGCTGATGTCGGATCCAGTCATTGTGTATCTGACAGAGTTGGAGTACATGCTGTCTGAAGATGAGAATATAGTAAAACTTTAACTGTAAGACTGACACTCAAACAGACTCTTGAAAATATACTTCCAGAATTTTGTTTTTGTTGATACATTTCTTTGAAAAATTAATTCAGATAAACGTTAGAAACTGTAAACTTTTTGGCTACTTTAATTCAAACTGGGTTCAAATTCAGTGCATTAAACAGGCTGAACTAATGCTATTGTTAACTGAAAAGATAGAGTTGAATGTAGTGCAGCACTACAGAGGAAGTGACATCAGAATGATTCAGTCTAAACTGAACAGTGAGATCACAGCTCTGAAAACACCACAACAGCTATAATTAATTGACTATTTTAGTAACAGAAGTGTAGGATGGATATCAACCATCTTAATATTGTGAGAAAGTCTTGACTCTGGAATAGATGCAGAATGTCACTATAAAACTTCATTCAGACTTTATTATTTTTATTCAATAATCTGTATGATGATGATTCCATTATCATAATTGCAGAGATACAACAAACAAATGACCTTTATATGGGCACTCATTATTTTATGTTTAGGCAATGATTCACTTTCCTTTAATGTGTTTGCTTGCTGTATAGTTTTTGTGTCAATGCATCTTTGAAAATAGCAATCATG
The DNA here is from genome assembly GCF_024489055.1 of Chanodichthys erythropterus. Taxonomy (NCBI): domain Eukaryota; kingdom Metazoa; phylum Chordata; class Actinopteri; order Cypriniformes; family Xenocyprididae; genus Chanodichthys; species Chanodichthys erythropterus. The sequence continues at coordinate 6,028,585 of NC_090223.1, forward strand.
AGTCCAATGTGTGTCAAATTGTCATTCAAAAATCTGATGCAAAGTTTTCTTTTATATTTTGTTTTTGCATCAAATCAGATATAGTGTTTATCTGGTGTGCTGTCTGAAGGAGGGCTCTGATCTTGAACTTTGTCTTGAACCCAGAGTAATCCTCAGGTGGAGCATGCAATTGTGGTGCATTTAAGCCCGTAAGGCCTGTAAGTTCTCGGCCGCTCTTGCCACCAAAGCTTATCGTGCCTCCGGACAGGCTGCCTCCGCCTTGCATGCTAAGGCCCTCCTGCAGGTACACCAGTCTGAAGCACCAAAAGAGCTGCATGAAGGTAGTTCTGAACTCGGGTTAATGCAGGAACTCCGTACGGTGATGGACCTTGCCCTCAGGGTGATGAAAGTCACCGTGTGGGCCTTTGGTCAGACGAGGTCCACCTTAGTATTCCATGAGATTAAGGAGGCCGACAAAATTTGCTTTCTCGACTCCCCCAGCTTCCAGGCCGGTCTCTTCAGCAACACTGTTGAGGACTTTGCCCAGCATTTCTCTGCAGTACAGAAGCAGACGTAAGCGATCAAACACATTCTGGCCCACCAGGGGCTGTCCCCCTGCAGCATCTCTATCTGCTCTGGTACAGCCACAGCAGCAGTCATTACCCAGGCCGCAATGTCGAGCTGCCGCAGGAAGGCGACACAGCCCATCTCAGCCAACTCTCAGCTCTTTCCCCTGGAGGAGGGACAGGTGGAGAATTTTCAGTTTTGTTTTGCAAAAGAGTTTCTAATCAGTTTCCTTAATCTCTGGGTCACAAGAGGTATGGTTTCACAGTGCTATGCTTCCTCACTCTCTCATCCTCCTCTTCTTTCACCACAATGCAGGAGTTTGCAGTTTGATGACGTGATTCCTCCTCACGCATCTCCAGCTACATCACAGTCACTGCCTCTACTCCAGGACGCTATGCCTCCCGGGTCGGACCCTTGCATTCCACCTCGCTACCCCCCAGGTGAAAAAAAGAGTACATTTCTAGGTAGATGATCTACTCACACGCTTTAACCTCGCTCACGAGCAGATCCGTTTCCTCACTATAGACGCGTTCAGTTTTTCTGCTTGCAAATTCCATCTTGTAAATAGCGAATGCACCATGGCGTGAGAGCAACTGGCTTTTAAAGGAAATGGGAGACAAGACTCTGGTTTGTTTATTTCACGTTAAGCCCAAAACACACCCATGACTCAATAAGAGAATAGGGACAACCCTTTAGACCATTTGCCGGGCGCGCCAACCATTTTTCCCGTCCTTAAACTAGCAAAAGTGGGTTCGGACACACCCTAAGTGCTCCTGCGCTGTGCACTTTAGACCATGTGCTCAGATTGTTAAAATAGGGCCCACTATCTCTGTATTAATTTTTTTTTTTTTTTTACAAATGAGTCATTGATAATGAATAGTCTTTCATTAACAAACCACTTTTATCACTAATAATTTAATGATTTCATTTCTAGATTTTAACTGCATGCAGGAAACTGCTAAAAAAACTTTTCCTGTTACAGTAGAAGTGTACTGTACATTACATTTAAACATCAGTGAAGAACAAATCAACACTTCTCCATTATGCATTGGCATTGTGTCACTAAATAACAACTATATACCAGAACTACACTCAGTTCAGATCAGAGGAAGTTCTCAACCACAGGAGGAGCTGATGATGATTAAAGGAGGAGCTATAACTATATAATGAAGAGAAAGACTGACAGAAACAGAAAATGGCTGATCAGTGTGATCTGCTGGGACTGATCATTCTCTCTTCACTTCTCACAGGTAAAGAAATCTGGATTTTCTCTAAAGACATTTAGTGGAATTAGTCTGGAAAGAGTTGATTTGAACATGCTCAGTTTATTCTTGCACACATTCACGTTGTGATCTCAGAGTTGTGTATTGATACATACAGATCATACTGTATTATTCCTGATACTGGACATAGAGTCACTCAAACATCTGATGATCAACAATTATCTTCAGATTCAGAGATTTCAACAGCTACATGATCAAGACAAACACTTTATTCTGGAGACTGTGATGATTGTGTTCATTGATGAGAAATGATGGTATTTGAATCATCTGCTTTTTATGCTGATATGGTTTATGTAAACACAGAAATTCAGTGTGAAACAGTCCTCAGTACCCAGTAGAATTAAAGGTTTGAGATAATAAATGAGTTTTTAAATGAGTTTTAACACTAGATATAGTTGGATCCACTCTAACATGTGAGGGTAAAAGATCTCACAGTCTAGATGAAGCTACAGAGAAGATCCGTCACCCCTGAGTTTAATCTAGAAACAATTAAAGCAGCTGATCAGAGGAACTAAGAGATCTAGTAGATGTCTGCTGTTTTAAAGGTCTGTGAGGTAAGGTGGTGCCAACCCATTTAAAGATTTGAAAACAAACAACAAAAGCTTCAATTCTATTCAGAAACGCACTTATTTGATTATCAAATTTAAAAGCTTTGTCAAATAAAACACTCAGATTCGTCACCACCGTTTTATTATACGAGATCAGAGGACCAAGATTAAAAGTTTCAGTCAGTCCAAATGTAATAATATCTGTTTTGTTTTCATTGAGTTTAAAAAAAAAAAAGAAAGACATCCAGCCTTTTTTACCATATATAAAGTGACATGACATGTAGGCCAGTATGGTGGTGTCCCACAGGGGCGGCTCTAGGAGCCTGAATGTTTTCAGTGAAGCCCTGGATGTTTTTACCATGCCTTGTATGCACCACCATCACTGAGTTTTCATGTGCATTAAAATAATTTCTATTGGAACTTCAGATTTGCTGCACACATACAGTGCAGAGAGCAAATCTTACATTGAAAACTTATTTTGCCATTCACTCCCGACAAGAACCGCCCACTGAGGCTAGAGCTTCTGACTGACATGTAAACTGACCAACCATCGATGAGAAGTTAATGAGTTCACATATCCATATAATTAAATGGAGTAAAGTTATGCGTATTTGGCGTGCTGTCCAGGGAGAGGGCTCTGAGCTCGGAATTTTGGCCCGAACCCAGAGTACTCCCCCCAAAAAGCAAAAGAGCAAAAAGGACAGCCACCAGACTAAAGACCCCCAAAAGACGCCGAGAATTGGCGGACTGGCATTTCAAGAAGCCTGGTCGCCTGACCAGGAGAGCCCATGTTGCCACTGACAGGAGTGCATCACTGTACGAGGCGGACGGGCCCTACTAGCCGACAAACGATGGGTAGCTGAAATTTGGAACGACCGAGCGGGAGGGCTCTTGTGACATCTGATGGGAGACCAAGGCTCCAGGCGACCAATGCTCATTGTATCGGATGCGTAAAGCCCTACCGGCCGATAAATGAGGAGCAGTATGAGTTAAACCATCTGAGCGGGGGGGTCCGTGCTGCCTCTGACGGGATTGTGCAGCGCCAGGTAGACGGGCCCTCCCGACCAATTGACGGGGAGCTCTGGTTACGTCCAACAGGAGACCAATGCTCAGTGTCAAACGGGTGAGCCCTACCAACCGAAAGACGAGGGGCAATGTGGTTTAGGAATGACCAGCCAAAAGGGGCCCACTCAGCTTCTGCCGGCAGCGGCCCCCGGCAACAGGTGAGTGGGTTCCATTGGCTGATGGCGGGATGAAAGAAATTGGAATGCCTGGCCAGGAGAGGTCTCGCAGCATCCGATGGGAGACCAAGGCTCCAGGAGACCAATGCTCATGGCATCGGATGGGTAAACCTCGCTAGCACACAGGCGGAAAGTAAAGAGCAGAGGCTTGACCGGGAGGCTCTCGCGGCGTCCGACGGGAGACCAAGGCTCCAGGAGACCAATGCTCAAGGCCTTGGACGGGTAAGCCTCGCCGGACAAGGAAAGAAGCACGGACCAGGAGGCTCTCACGGCATCAGATGGGTGACCAAGGCTCATGACATCAGATGGGTAAGCCTCGCTGGTAGACGGCAGAAAGTAAAGCACAGAAGAACGACCGGGAGGCTCTCGCGGCATCCGACGGGAGACCAAGTCTTCAGGAGACCAATGCTCAAGGCCTCGGATGGGTAAGCCTCGCCGGACAAGGAAGGAAGCACTGACCGGGAGGCTCTCACAGCGTCAGATGGGAGACCAAGGCTCCAGGAAAGCAATGCTTGTGGCATCAGACGGGTAAGCCTCGCTGGACAGAGAAGGATAGCAAAATGGAAGCTGACAGGGAGGGCTCTCACTGCATCCGACGGGAGATCAAGACTCACTGTGTCGGACGGGTAAGCCTCACTGAACGGAAAAGGTTAAAAAGATGGAAACTGACCGGGAGGGCTCTCGCTGCATCCGACAGGAGATCAATACTCGTGGCATCGGATGGGTAAGCCTTGCTGGACAAAGAAGGAGAAAAGATGGAAACTGACCAGGAGGGCTCTCGCTGCATCCGACGGGAGATCAAGACTCACTGTGTTGGATGGGTAAGCCTCGTCAGCGTTGGAGAGAAAGGTTGTTTTTTTTTTCTTTTTTTTTTCTCTCCTTCTTCTCCTTTCCTTTCCCTCCTCAGAAAACTGAGCTCCAGCAGAAGCAGAGGGGACATTACTGCTGCAGCAGAGGACAAATTTAGCTATAGAACTGGGAGTGGAGGGGACATTGTTGCTGCTGCAGTGGAAGGATCAGCCAGACAAACAGAGCTCCTGTAAGAGCATGGAGATAACGTTGCTGCGCCGTGAAGGCAAGGTATGCCAGGGAAGGAGCTCCTGCGGGAGCGGCAGTGTAAGAACAGAGTGGGCTCCTGCGGAATCAGGTGAGAAGACGCTGCTGCAGCGAGACTATTTTAGTGGATTGATGGTGTTAATTGCGGTGGATATGGTGAGCGTGTAGGATTAAGCGAGAGAACAAGCTGAAGCTGAAGAATTTGGCTGGTAAGGGTTTGCTGAGCTTCTTTAACATGGAAGTGATTGGATTAGATAGGATATAGATCTTTTAAAGCCTCTGATGGCCAACAACTAGAGTGTTTGAATCTGATGCTTGGAGAGGCCTTTTGGGGCAGCTGTGGTTCCTTGCTGCTGTTGCTTCTGGCTTGCTTAGATGGGGACACTTGATATTCAACAATGTTTTGATCTGCCTTCATTGTCTTCACTGCACACCATTGTATGCAAACTGAACTGTCCTGGATGATGACATCACTTTCCTCCAGAGCTGTTGTATAGATAAATTAACTCTATGAATAAGTAGTTTTATGATGGAATGAATCAATACTGGACTTACTTAAGCTGCACAGTGGCACCATTTTCTTCTAGAGCTGCTGTGCAGCCACAATTATATTGCTATCACTGTAAAGTTGCCCAGACAAAAAAAAATAGGAGGACAGAAAAGAAAAACAATTTAAGATTGAAAAGAAGATTCACCGTTTGTGACATTAAACAGACTTAATTAGTCTAGTCGGACATTTTCCTCTTCTTAATTTTGTTACAATTTTCTTTAGTCTAAACCTTTTCCTTCTGCTAAGTTCTTCAAATCCTACTGATTTCTGTATTTTCATTACTGAAGTTAAGAACTTATTAACATCTGGAAAAAACTCTCTAACTTCAAACTTTCTTCCAAAAGTTTCATCCAAAAAATCATCGATTTCTTTTACAGTATACAACTGTTCATCCCCACACTGAGAAGGGATATCCGACATTTCAGACATGTTATTATCATCATCATCATCACCTTCCTCCATTCCATGACCACTTCCCTCTTCTGTCTGTGAAACTAAAGAGTGATCTTCACTTTTATCACCTGTACTATCTGTTTCAAGAGTACACGTGACTTTACATCCTTCAACTTCAACACTTCTCCCACAATTTTCCTCAAGTACTTCACTCACTATAGGCCTACTTTCTTCACTCCCCTGTACAGCCCCACCATTTGCATCCTCACTTTTTTCCGCATCAAGTTGATCTTTCCCTGCTTCAGTTTTCTGCACTTCAACTATTGGCAAAATAACTTCAATTCCATTTGGATTTTCATGTCTTTCAATCTGCTTTTTGTGTGGACAAGCATTCTTCTTAGGTCCAATATCACCACACTCAAAACATTTTAGACTACCTGTGTTCTCATAAATCATATAGGACTTCCCTTCGTGCTGAATGCGAAAAGAGATATCCAAAGACGACGAATCCAAAAACATAAACACTTGGCGTCTAAACAAGAGCACATGCTTTAAAGCTTGATTTTTACAAACTGGAGTGTGGGTAAGTGGAGTTTTCTGTGTTATCTCACCACTGGCTTCGCTTTCAATCAAAGTTACTATTTCTAATGTGCCACCGTTCATACCTAACTGTGAAATTGAACGGGAATTACTCCGGTTTGGAACAACAAAACAAACAAACAAAAACAACTTCCCAAAAAAGAGGAAAATCAGTTGCTCTTCTCACCCGTGAAACGCTCATGCACCCCACACTCTCGATATGCAACACACATTCGAGAGATTAGATTTTAAATGACAAACTTTATTCAATCATAACAGCATAAATATTAAACACACATCAAATCCAAACCAGATCAAAATTTAAGTCTTCCTCCATCACCGTACAAAAGATCGAATTGTAACACCACTGTAGTTTAAAAGTTTCTATATCATTCATTGCTTTACAATACTTAAACTCTACAACAATTCTTGACTTGACAAAAGCCTTGAATAAAGACGTAATCTCTTGACCACACCTATTTTCGATTCTGTTCTTCCTTGTTTTATAAATTGCCATCTTTGCCTGTCCAAACAGAAAATTAATCAATTGCCATTTGATCTTTTGCTTCTGATTATACCCAGCCCCCAAAATAAAAACCTCTAATGTAAACTTTTCCCCACATTTACCACACAATAAATCCAACAAGTTAAAAAGTGCACAGAGTCTTTTACACTCTAAGAAACAATGAAAAATGGTTTCCCTTAATCCACAAAACACACATTTATCATCAACATTGGGATTAATGACTGAAATAAAAGCGTTAACAGCCACAGCCCCATGTAAAATCCTCCATTGTAAATCACCAGATTGTTTTATCAATGGTGGTTTGTACAGCACCCTCCACACTGGCTTCATTTCTTCTTTCAACCCAAGTTTGTCTCTCCACACTGTATCAATCCTCCCGTTTAATGTTGCTTTATTTAAAACCTTAACAAAGCATTTATACATCGCTTTCCCTCCTACTTCACTCAATACAAAATTTTGTAGCCCATTAAGGTCCAACAAAGGACCAGATAATTCTTTTAGGTCTGGTGTCATCCCAAGCTTTGGAAAAGGGTCTCTTACATCGAAAGTTGCTCTTCCATTTTTAAAATCCTTTATCAAAGACAATTCCTCGTTTGTTAGCCTTGTTTTCCACATCTCCACTATGATTGACGTGTGGCGAGTTGATTTCTGACCCAACAAACTGGCCACCGCATTTATATCATTCAGCTCGGGTCTAGCCACATCAATTATGTGCCTCAATGTCACAGATTTGGTAGCACACAGTCTCTGCACAATTCCTGGAACATTCCCACCCACAATGTCCATACGAGCTCCATTAACAAGAGGTTCTTGTAATGGCCAGTACAAAGATTTGGTCTCCTCCATCCTGCACACACTGAACAGTCCTCACACTTTAAAAAGTCCACAGTAAAATTGAGACAGTCCAGCCAGTCGTAATTGCTTCACATCCATTAAAAACAGAGCAGCATCCAGTCCGAGTCCATCTACTGTGTGTAAGATTATTTTTGCCACCTTCTGTCACACCAGATCCACAGGCCCAGTCAGAAATTTCTGGATGAACTGCAGACAAAAAGTAGCAAGCCTGTTTGGTAAATGGACTAGCCCCTGTCCTCCCTCTTCTTTAGGAAGAAAGAGCACACTCTGAGGCACCCAGTGCAAACTGTCCCAAAAAAAATTCACTAAGATTGTCTGCAATCGGGACAACAATCCAACAGGTGGATCCACACAAGATAATTTATGCCATAATGTTGAAGCAACCAAGTTATTGACAATTAAAACCTTCCCTCTAAAAGACAATTGTGAATGAAGCCATTTCCACTTTTTTAATTTTCCTTCTATCCTTTCAAAAACCCCTTCCCAATTCTTTTGTTGGGTATTTGAATCCCCAAGATACACACCAAGATATTTAAAGCCTTCTCTCTTCCAAATCATCCCACTAGGTAATTTTGGAAGTCCTCCCTCCCATTTCCCAACAGTCAATGCTTCACTCTTCTCCCAGTTAACTTTGGCAGCTGAAATTATTCCAAAATCATGTCTTCTTGTCCATTTACCATGACCATAACATCATCAGCATAAGCAGAAATTTGATGCTGAATAGGCAAGGCAAGGCAAGGCAATTTTATTTGTATAGCACATTTCATACACAATGGTGATTCAAAGTGCTTTACATAAAAAAGAATAATAAAAATAGAACATAAGGAATAGAAATAACAGTAAAAACAGAGAATTTTGCTATCTGGATGGAAGAGCTAGGAAGTCTCAGAGAGTTTGTTGTTGTTGTTGTTATTGTTGTTGTTGTTGTCCATCAGAGTGGATCTAAACGGATCTATCCATCAGAGCGGATCAGAATGGATCTTCCTCACACGACAGGACTGCTACCTATTAAGGCACTTCAAACTGATAAACACCAGTGTTAATTTTGACAGCAAATTTTGATTTAGTTTTAGTCATAGTCTTTTGACTAAAATGCCATTTAGTTTTAGTCATATTTTAGTCATTGGAAATTGTTTTAGTTTTAGTCTAGTTTTAGTCGACTAAATATCATAAGATTTTAGTCGACTAAATATCATAAGATTTTAGTCGACTAAATCTACAGCAGAAATAAGTCGACTAAAATCTAATTTAGTTAAATTGTAAGCATTAAGCATTTCCAATAAAAATGCTTCCACAGATCCAATACACTGATATAGGTACATCTGATATTCCCCAAACTGTTTATGTTCACCCAACTGTACTTTGCTCACCAAAGCGGACGGTTTTTGACCGTTCAAGTGCAAAAACACGTGAAAGAGCAAAATTCAGTACTTTTCAGGGATTGACACACTTATCATTGAGGTAGGCTACTATTAGATTTCATTTAAAAAAAATTATTAGACTTGATTTTTAGTTTTTCCTGCTTTCATTGTAATTTTAGTTAAAAGTTTTAGTAATTTTTTGTTTATGTCTTTTAGTTTTTGCTTTTAAATGTCTAAAAATTTTTTGTTTATTTTAATACCTCAGGTTAAGCTAAAGCTTAGAAACTATTAAGTTTACATTTTTATAAGTTTACATTTTTATATATTTATCTTTTATTTCAGTTAATGTTTATTTAAAGTAATGAAGATTTCTTTGGTTTTAGGTTTAGTTAACTATAATAACTACTTTAATAACTATAATACTTGTAAAATATATTGAATAATGTGTCAAATAATGTTCTTAGTCTTTCCTTCCTGTGACAGAAGATACAGTAGTTTACTATAAATTAAACAGAAAATAAATTAAATACAGTTTATTGTTTAAACAAAATAACAATAATGACCAGGAAAAAAATAATAATTATAAACCATCCCGAAATACACCGTGACTCTTATTCTGAAATGTCTGCAGTCTGCACTGTAGCAGGCTGCTCATGAGGGAGATAAATATGCATTCTTTCAACCGTCTAAAACATGCTACCATATAAACATCGTGTAGTAAACATTGTCATAATTCATCAACATTAGCTTATAAGCAATCGGATGGCATAAATGTGCGCTATTCATTAATTGCGCAGCAGTCAGATGTGCTGCTGCACGAGCCTGTAGAGCGCGCAACAGCGCCGCGTTTCCCGCGGTTAGATCAGCACATTACAATTCAAATGTGTGCATCTTCCACACAGGACAGCAGTCCTGACTGGATATCTTCCCAAATCATCCCTCTCTTTCATTTTAGTCTCGTTTTTATTCGTTGACGAAAATTAGAGTAGATTTTAGTCATAGTTTTAGTCATTCAAAACGCATTTTTATTTAGTCATCGTCTCGTTTTCGTCCGTGAAAAAATGTCGTTGACGAAAATTATGACGAAAATTATTCGTCAACGAAATTAACACTGATAAACACAGTTTCAATCTCCCCTTTTGCCAAGACAACTCAAACTGCACCACACAGCCCTAATCCCCCTTCCGGAGATATCTTATCTATGCAACGCAGTTCAAATTTCCCCTTTGGAAATTTCCCCCTTTGGAAAGTGTCCTGACTGTAATCCAGAGATATCTTAACCATGCACTACAGCTTAAATTTCCCCATGGTTTGTCCCCTTATCCAAATTTACCAAATTTTAACCTAATCACTTTTTTCCTAATTCTCCCAGTTCTTTCAACCAGACAGCAATATTTAAAATGCATTAAAAGTCAGAATAACAAGATGATACATAAAAGATATAAAATACATTATAAAATTAATAAAATTTTAATAAAATTAAATAAAATTAAATAAAAACAGAAAAAGGAATTAAAAGAATAAAAAGATAATACGTATAAAATAAAGTGCAAACAGTTCGGACATAGCACAGTGCTCAATCAGCAAATGCATAGATAAAAAGATGTGTTTTGAGTCTGGATTTGAATGTGGCTACTGTTGGAGCACACCTGATCTCTTCTGGAAGCTGGTTCCAGCTGCGGCTGGCGTAACAGCTAAAAGCAGACTCTCCTTGCTTTGAGTGAACCCTTGGTATTTCTAAATGACTTGATTCTGATGATCTAAGTGATCTGTTAGGTTTATATTCTATGAGCATATCTGCAATGTATTGAGGTCCTAGACCATTGAGTGATTTATAAACAAGTAACAGTACTTTAAAATCAATTCTAAATGCAACTGGAAGCCAGTACAAGGACCTGAGGACTTGTGTGATGTGTTCATGTTTTCGGGTTCTGCTCAGAATCCTGGCAGCAGCGTTCTGTACGAGCTGCAGCTGTCTTATGGTCTTTTTGGGAAGACCAGTGAGGAGCCCATTACAATAATCCACCCGGCTGGTGATGAAAGCATGAACAAGTTTCTCTAAGTCTTGACTGGAGACAAAGCATCTAATTCTTGCAATATTTTTGAGATGATAATATGCTGATTTAGTTATTGTCTTTACATGGCTAATGAAACTCAGGTCTGACTCCAAAATCACACCAAGATTCCTGACTTGATTTTTAGTTGTTTGACCCCTAGAGTGAAGGTACATGTTCACTTTGAGAACTTCATCTTTGTTTCTAAACGCAATGATTTCAGTTTTGTCTTTGTTTAACTGAAGGAAGTTTAAACACATCCAATTTTTAATTTCATCAATGCATTGGCACAGGGAGTCAATGGGGCTGTAGTCGTTAGGTGATAGGGCTAGGTAAATCTGGGTGTCATCTGCATAGCTGTGATATGCAATTTGGTTCTTTCTCATTATTTGGCTCAGTGGCAGCATATATAGGTTGAACAGGAGGGGTGCAAGAATTGAACCTTGAGGGACTCCGCATGTCATGGATGTCCACTCAGACTTATGGTCACTGATACTCACATAATAACCTCTCCCTTCTAAGTATGACCTGAACCATTTAAGGACCATCCCAGAAAGCCCAACCCAGTTTTCCAGCCTGTCAAGAAGAATGTTGTGATCGACAGTGTCAAACGCAGCACTGAGGTCGAGTAGAACCAGCACTGATAATTTACCTGAATCTGTGTTTAGGCGAATATCATTTATTATCTTTATGAGTGCTGTCTCTGTGCTGCAATGCGGTCGGAAACCAGATTGAAAATTGTCAAAGTATCCATTCGAGCTTAAGAATTTGTTCAGCTGATTGAAGACAACTTTTTCTATGATCTTGCCTATGAAAGGAAGATTTGAGATCGGTCTATAGTTGCTTAATATGGTCTTATCCAGATTGTTCTTTTTCAGGAGGGGCTTGACAACTGCAGTTTTCAGGGAGTTTGGAAAACTCCCAGAGAGAAGTGAGGCATTTACCACTTCTAGAAGATCTGCTTCTAAACTGTTTAGCACACTTTTAAAAAAAGATGTGGGAAGTGTGTCAAGAGCGCATGTTGATGTTTTAAGGTGCTGTACGGTTTCTTCCAAAATTTTGCCATCAATTTCTTCGAAAACAGACATAATAGCTGCTTTCTGATGTTGTGATCTGATCTGTTTTACCCCAGTGCAGCTCAAGGATGTGCTGATCGCCTTTCTGACATTATTAATTTTCTCAGAGAAGAAGGAAGCAAACTCACAGCATTTGCTGTCTGAGAGCATTTCACTGGGAATCTGACTTGGGGGGTTTGTTAGTCTCTCTACAGTAGCAAAAAGAGTGCAGGTGTTGTTTAAGTTTTTGTTTATAATATTTGAGAAGAAGGTCTGTCTAGCTTTGCCCAATTCCACATTGAAAGCATGAACAATATCTTTATATATGTTATAATGGATTTCAAGTTTTGTCTTTCGCCACATGCGCTCAGCTTTTCTGCATTGTCTTTTCATATTTTGCACTGCTGTTGAGTTTCTCCACGGTGCTTTTTGTCTGCCACTCTTCTTCCTGACTTTCACAGGAGCAATGTTATCAATAACATTCTGTACTTTTGAGTTAAAAGAATCAAGGAGAAAATCAACAGAGTCTGCAGATATGCTTGGTGTTAAAGATATAGCCTTCATAAACAGTGCACTAGTATTCTCATTTAAGCATCGCTTTTTGACCGAGATAGATCTAGCTTCAACAGTCAGAGAGATCAATAAATCAAAGAAAATACAGAAATGATCAGATAGCGCTACATCCTTAATGACAATGGATGAAATGTTTAGACCCTTACTAATAATTAAATCTAGAGTGTGTCCACGATTGTGTGTGGGTCCATGTACATGTTGAGTCAGATCAAAAGTATTCAAAACAGTTATGATTTCTTTTGCCATATTGGATTCTGCATTTTCTATGTGGATGTTAAAGTACACAGTAATAGCAAAACAGTCAAACTCAGAGGAAATTGCTGATAACTGCATAATTGCTGTTCTGTAAAGTCCTCCACAAAGGCTGGAGAGTATTTTGGAGGCCTGTAGATAACTATAAGTAGAATGCGAGGAGCACCTTTTAACACAATACCCAAGTATTCGAAAGACAAGTAATCACCAAATGACACTTGCTTGCATTGATAGACATCTTTAAATAGAGCAGCAACACCTCCACCTCTCCTAACATCTCTGCAGATACTCATAAAAGTAAAGTTAGGAGGGGCTGTTTCATTCAGGATTGTTGAACTGCAGCTGTCTTCAAGCCATGTTTCATTTAGAAGAATAAAATCTAGGTTGTTTGTGGTTATTAAGTCATTGACTAGAAGTGATTTATTTTTAAGTGAGCAGATGTTTAAAAGTGCTAACTTAACAGTCTTACTTTCTGTCTCTACAGTAATCGTAGTTTGACGTGCAATAGGTAGCAGATTAAATGGGTTTGCCAAACGGTTTGAGAAGGCCTTAGGCTTTCTATAACGTAATAAAACAGTAAACTGTAAACATTTGATAAAGTCACTGTTATCATGGCGGGGACCCGACACACATCACTGAGAGCTGTTATCGGTTGTTTTTGGTTCACCTAGAACAGCCGGAGGAGGTTGAGGGCCCTGGCGTTGTGGCAGGGGCCGAAGAGCTCTCGCAGGAGGAGGGGGAGGGCGAGCTGGACCCACAGGTTTTGGTGGTTTCGGGGCTTGACGCTTTTTTGTTGATATCTGGGGGCTCGCAGCAAAACAGTGGGAGAGTTTGGTTCCAGCGTACACCAGTTCCTCCATTTTCTCTGAGAAGCACAGAAGAGGGGATGCTGGAGAAAGGGATAACATGTCCGGTGAGAGGGGCTGTTGCTCTGGTGTTACCGGAGGCTGTAATATGTTGTCCTGGCTTCCCTGGCTGTTTTCCTGAAAGTCGTCCTTGGGTGCTGAATCTTGGAGCAGTTCTAACACGTCACTGTCTCTCGGTGAGCTCTGTGGGCAGGGCTCAGTCAGGATTGTGTCAGTGAGCAGTGGTTGTTGTGGCTGTGTGGTGTTATCATTGACCTTGTGGGATGTGTCAACCGCATGTCCATTCAGGTGCTGAAATGAAGTCCTGTGGTCAGTTGTACTCTGTCCAGGTGTGTTTGTGCCATTTAGGTTGAGTGGATTTGCACACACTGCTGAAGGATGATGGAGGCAGAAGTAGATATTATCCTTTAGCACTCTTGAGCCCAGTTTGTTTGGGTGCAGGCCATCATGAGTGAACAGTTGTCTCTGACTCCAGAACCCCACATGGAAAGAACCTATATGTGGATATATGCGCATATATGAAACCTATATGCAGTGTATATGCACATATATGCTGCATATATGCACATATATGATAATATATATGCTGCATATATGCGTATATATACTGCATATATGCTGCATATATGCCCAATATATACTGCATATATGCGTATATATACTGCATATATGCTGCATATATGCCCTATATATACTGCATATATGCGTATATATGCCACATATAGGCAAAATTGAGGTGCATATACAGGAAATATAGGTCTCCTGTATTGCTTCTTCATATCCACATATAAGCCCTATACATACAAGATATGTCTTCTATATAGCTAATGGCAGGATCTGGTCATTTTGTAGCTCATATCTCATTTTTGACTGTCATACATGATGCCTAGCTCATATTTTCTATTATCAAGGCAAAAACTAAGAATTAATGAAAAAAAATTATGCAAGAACTTATGTATGTGCGAAGTGAACACGTGAAATTGGTATCACATGTAACACATATGTTATAGGTACATATATGTACATATATGTACCTATAATATAGGAAAACGGCCAATTTTATATATGTCACATATATGCAAAACCTATATCAAAACCTATATTGAAACATATATGTTTATATAGGTTTTTTCCATGTGGGACAGATTGAAGTTGTCGATGAAATTCAGTCCTTTTATATTGCAGGTTTTTTGCAGCCATGTATTAATCCCAAGCAACCGTGAAAACCTGTTTGTTCCTCTTGCTGGGAGTGGTCCACTGATGAATGTCTGAACTTTCAGTCTTTTAAGTGTTTCAAAAAGTTCATTGAAATCCTTCTTAAGGAGTTCTGACTGCTCTTTATGAATGTCATTCTTCCCCACATGAATTATGAGTCGATTTGCAGTCTTATGTTTCATCAGAATGCTCTTAAGTTCCCTGTTTACATCAGAAACTGTTGCTTGTGGAAGGCAGCATGTAGTTGTATCCCTGCTGCTAATGTTTCTGATAATAGAGTCACCCACTATCAGAGTCCTGGGCTCGGCTGCTCTAAGAGCTGAGTGCCGCTGACTGTTCAGCCTTGAGCGGCAGTTAACATCGGTGTTAGCTGCTGGCTGATTTGATCTGTGTCCGATCATGTTTGGGGATTCCTCACCCACATTCATTAACACTTCAAATCTGTTCTCCAGATGTATTGGCAGTGGTAGGGAGCTATTGTTTGGGGTAGAGGATGCTACTGCATCAATATGTGATACTCGTGACAATCTGATGTCTCGAGTGCCTTTGGGTCTCGCTCCCTGTGTGTGCCATCGATTAATATGTTGATCAATTTTTGGCACTCAGTACGGTCTGTTTAGGGGCATTAGATTCATGGGACTCACCGACTGTGTGCTGAGGACGTCCATGACGAAGCTCTGTTGTGTGTTCCGTCTGGTTTTGTAGTCCCGCAAGTAACTTTGTTTCAAGGACTGCAATCCTTTGTAGAAGTCTGTGGCAGTTTGTGCAGCAGGTAGATTCTTCAACCAGAGGAGGCATATTATTTCTAATCCTTTTGGATGTAGGCAGCTGTGTTTTCCCTTCTCCGGAATGTAAGCTGATGGTTGCCGTCAGTGGGAGGCTGGTTGGATAAAAATTCCCCTTTTTTGTAGCAATTCTTCCAGTTAAAAAGATTGTTGGTGCCAAGATTTGTCGTTTGAGCACTGTGCCTATTTGCTGTAGTTAAAATTAGGAGATAAATGTAGGGTCTGCACAGTCTCAAAGATGAGCAGGTCCCACCATAAACTGTGTTTAAGTCTCAATTCATGGAACTCTGGTTTGTAAATCTTACATTGATTCCGGCCCGGCAGACACTAATGGATCACGAGACTCTTTTTTTATGACTATTTCGATAAGTCCCAAACCTCTCCGCTGCGACTTCAAAGGAGATGCAAACACCACGGATCGGGTTTCGAGGAGACAGGCCCGAATTCCAAACGGTCATAAAAACAGACCCACAGACACACACACACATACAAAAGCCCTACATAAAGACTGTATGCACAAATATTATACCTGCAAATATGAATGTATCTGCCATTATGGTGCTTGTTGCATGTAGGTGTTACTAGTGTAGAATCGTAGAATTGACTATAGTAGGTTAGTTTTCATGTTAAACGGTAGTAGTAGAATACAAAGTGTATCTTCTTTATAGGATGAGCGACACCTGTCGAGTTTGATCTCTCCGTAAAGCTGCGAGTCCGAGCTATTCACTCATGTACGTTACATTTCTGTCAAATGCATCGTTCAATGTTTAATAGTACTATGAAGAAAATGCACCGATTTGACATACCATAAATTAACCCGGGAGACAGGACAAAGGGATGTGGAAAACCGCCAAATTGCAACGCTATCATTGGAGGACGTTATCAAGAAGGCGTTCTGGTCTGTTGTCTTTAAAATACCACGACACGCAAGTTTTCGATGCACAAGTTTCCTGCACAAGTTCCTGCCGTCGAGACGGACTCTCTTCTCTATCTTCCGGTCATCTTACTCCCAGTTAAGCCTTCGTTTGAAACTTCGCTGAACATCACCTCCTGAAGGACCAACTACCACACTGAGCACTCCGAAACTCGAAGCATCACAACGAACCTATATGCAAGTATTTGTTTAAGATTTTAAATACTGGGTTTCCTTGCTGGCTCTTTAAGGTTAACTGTTTGAATTGGCCATTCTTTGATCATCTCGCTCTTTTCTGCTTTTACTTTCACCTGTATGTATCTGTATCTGCTTGTGTACATTTATCCGTATAACCTTTGTATTACCCGTTCTGTATATTAAATACATCATATCCATGCTTATTTTGTTCACTTGCTCATTCTGCAACAACCGAGTCACTTTAACGTTCTGATTCTAATATCCTTGCTTTACGTTTGGATGCTACCGTAGAAATTTACCCTCGTGGCCAGAGGATAATATTTCTGTCATAAGAGTCTGTGGACAACTTACCGGTTTGCTGGACGGACCGATAGTTCTCTACATAATTATTAAAACAGAACTAATCATATATGTGACTGATTATAATTCATTGTAGTTAATTCACCATATATGGTTAATTCCCCCTTGGGTCGGTATGTGCATAATAATAATTCATAAAACCTTATGAAGTATTATATTCATATTCCACCCCTAAATTGATTAATAACTTTACAAATCATTACATAAAATATAAAAGCAATAGAGCAAAGCGCGGAGCTGTAAGCAAGAGCGTCCGAACAGTAGCATGATGCAATGTTAAACCATTGATATCATGATGCAATGATGCAATGTTAAACCATTAATCACGGTTCTTAGTCTATTCAGCATTGGTTCAATAGCTAATGAGTAAAGCATACCTGACAGTGCACAACCCTGTCTGATCCCCCTACTAACTTTAAAAGGGGTGCTCAAACCACCATTGATCTTCAGCAAACTTTCAGTGTCCTGGTACAACACTTTTATCATACCAATAAAATCAGAACTAAAACCAAATGCTTCCAGGGTGTCCCATAAATACTGGTGCTCCACTCTATCAAATGCTTTCTGTTGGTCAATAGAGATAAAACCCAAATTAACCCCTAAAAGACTTGAAACACTTAAAACATCTCATATGAGACTAACATTATCAATAATTGATCTGCCCAGCACACAGTACGTCTGGTCAAAATGAATGACCTGCCCCATCACCTTTCTCAGTCTATTTGCCAAGGTCTTAGAGAGAATTTTAAGATCAGAACAAAGCAAACTCACAGGTCTCCAGTTCTTGATCTCCTGCAAGTCACCTTTTTTTGGTATCAATGTGATCACTGCTCTCCTACAGCTCAAAGGCAAAGAGCCAACAGACAAACTTTCATTTAGGACTGCCAACAGGTCCTCGCCCAGCACAGCCCAAAACTCCTTATAAAATTCAGCAGGGAGTCCATCCATCCCAGGAGCTTTTCCGCCCTTCAGAGCATTCAGAAGTTCCTCCGCAGAAAGAGGCCTCTCCAGCTTTGCTTTTGAGTCAGAGACACTTGGCAGACCTTCATAGAAGCTGGCGGATAACTCCTTGTCCTCTCTGTATTCACTACTGTACAATTTGCCACAGAACTGTACAGCTCGTTTCCTGATATCAGATGTCTGTGTTAGCTCTTGCCCATTCTCAGAGCGTAGACAGTGAATATAATGACTCTGACCATTCTTTTTTTCAAGACTAAAGAAAAACTTAGATGCGGCATCCATCTGGGTTAAGTTCTGAAATCGAGAACGGACCAGAGCCCCCTGTGCTTTTATGCCGAGCAAATTTTCAAGAAGAGACGTCTTAGTTTTAAGTGTCTCAATATGTCTTCCCTCCCCAGTAACCTCTGCTAACCCTTGTGCTTCTATTATTTCAGATTCAAGTTTTTTCATTGATCTAGTGATGTCCCGAGAAACACTGAAAGTATACTGTTGACAAAATACTTTCACCTCAATCTTTCCATAATCCCACCACTCACGCAAATTTTTAAAACAATGCTTTCTCAGTTTAAAATTATTCCAGAAGGAAATAAACACATCTCTAAAATTCACATCACTTAACAGGAAGGTGTTAAAATGCCAATATGCACTCTTTGACTTCACATTTGCTATATATACATTACATGATACTAAACAATGATCAGAAAAACCAGTTGGTGTAATAAAACAGCTTTTCACAACATTAAAATGTCTAAAACAATAAATCCTGTCCAACCTCGCCAAGGAAATAAAGTTTTCTCTGTTATGTACCCATGTATATTGTCTTGCATTATTATTTAGCTCCCTCCATACATCACACAAGCTGTGAGTCTCAATTAATTCATTTAAAACCCGGCTTGAAGCAGCATGAGGTTCAATGTGATTCCTGTCTATTCTATAATTCTCTGTACAGTTAAAATCGCCACCCAAAAACAAAAAAATCATCAGAACTACAATTCTGCAGGATGGTATTAACATCTTTAAGAAAAAGTACTCTTTCACTTCCATTTGTAGGAGCATAAACATTAATAAAAAACAGCCTTGAATTTTTCAAACTGAGCCCTTATGCATAATAGTCTGCCAGAAACCACATGTTTAACATCACATGAAATAGGCAAAAAATTCTTAGCAAAGAGAACAGCCTCTGGTAGAGCTCATGTGAGCAAACAACACATCACCCTCCCATTCTTTTTTCCAGTCTATTTCATTAATACAGTCACTGTGCGTTTCTTGAACAAACATCACATCAATATTCTTTTGTTTGATAAGTTCGAACAGCAATGCTCTTTTATGCATATCTCAGGCCCCATTCAAGTTGAGAGAGCTCACCCTCATCACACTCATTATAAAAAAAGTATGAGGGGACACAAACCAAACAAAAGCATAGAAGAACACAGATTATGTGGTTTCAAAGCCATCCTCAGTTTGTAGTTCTAATTTCAGTTTGGAAACAAGTTTCTTCAATCTATAGATCTCCTGCACTGTAAACTGTTCCCCTCCTTCACCTCTCATTAGCACTGTCACTGAGTTGATAAACATTATGCGGTCGGCAAAAAAAATCTTCAACCTGGACATTTTTCACATTTTTAGTCCTTTGCAGAAAAGACTTTGTTTTGTCAAAATTGTAATCACTGCGTCTACTTCGTCCCGTGTTACTGTCCACTACATCACTGTCAGAATCATCAACTGTACTGCATTCAATGTCAGAGTGTTTTTCAGACTCTATTTTTGTTAGTCTGCTCATTTTAGCCGCTTCCGTACTCTCTCTAGCTCTTTTCCTCTTAGTATTGGGTATTTTGAATTGATTATGATTGAATATGATTGTGATTTCATCACGAACAATGTCAGTCACCATCTCCTCCTCCATAATAGACTCAATGACAGCAGTTTCTTTCTCCCCACTCCCCGAACTTTCCCCCGCAACATCAGTAAACACTGTATTAGTTCCTTTCTCTGTATTCTCCCCTGCACCAACAGTAAGCACTGTATCGGCTTCTTTCCTCTCACTTTCTGTGTTTCGCCCCACAACATTACCATCATCATCATCATCAGTCGCTATTACACTAGTACTATCACGCACAGTTTCCCTACTCGGGCCCGGCTCAGAGTCTAGTAATTCATTTTCTCTCTCAGGACATGCACGCCTAACATGCCCCTCTTGCCCACAGCCAAAACATTTCATAGTATCAGACGATGCAAATATGACATAATCAAAGCCATCAACTCTGAATTTAAAAGTCACGTTCAGTTCATCCATATCGCTCTTTAGGATCATATATAACTGCCGTCTGAAACATACAACATGTTTAAGCAAGGGCGACTTACACCCCAGTGGAATCCTTTTCATTTGGGACACAATTTTTCCATGTCTAGATAATTCTTTAACCAAGAGCTCATCTTTAATGAAAGCTGGCACATTCGACAGCGTTATCTTTTTTTGCCGGCTGAACCAGCGGCATTACTGGAGTAAAAGTGTCCTGAATTACTACTCCGCTCTGAACTACACTGTTTACCTTCTCGATTGTATCAAGGAAAATGACAACAGCACTGTTCATTCGTGAAGCCGACATAATACTGTCAAAACCAACAACTTCACCAACAGCCAGGCTACAGTCTTCCACAGAGCAGTTCATCACAGGCGCGAGTTTTATCCCATGCCTTCGCGAAAGCTGCTCAAACTTTGTTTGGCGTGGACCCGCCGTTGCCGACCAGCAAAACGCTGGTTGACAGTGCTCCACAACCCCAAAGCCCCCTCCTTAAACTTTCCTAGCCTTATTTTCAAACAAACTATAAATATAAAAAGAGAGCACACTCACTCGTACCGCAGCAATCTCACTCACACGCTGACTCTGCCCACTCACAGCATCCGCTCAGAGAGAGAGAGAGAGAGAGAGAGAGAGAGGATTAAAACACTTTTATTTTATCACAATTTATGCCTCATACATATTCACAATAATATAATAAAAAATAAAAACAATTAAATATTCAAGAACAACTGACCCTCAAAAACCACACACAATATATCTTTAAAACACCAAATATTACAAAAAAACATTTCATTATTCACAAGTTTGTAATAGGCAAATTCAATTTTGAGTCTTCCACCAACTAATTTCCTAAACATCATTTCCAAATCAGTGGTCCCAAGTTGTTCCTCTTTATTCTTTCTCGTTTTCCATATTGACAACTTTGCTGTTCCCAACAAATAATTTAACAAACATGTCATCCTTCTCATTGAATACCTATACTTAACACCCCCAATAAATATCCTATCAGAAAAATCTTCACCAAATTCTTTAAACAAATCCTTAAGAAAAATAAAAAACTCTTGTAGTCTTCCACATTTTAAAAATAAATGTTCTAAGTCTTCTTGTTCCCCACAGAATCTACATTCACTACCCACTGCTGGATTCAGATGCGCCACATGTCTGTCTGTAGCTATCGCCCCGTGAATAAGCCTCCACTGCAGATCTGCTGTCCTCTTCTCTATGGGAGGCTTATACAGGGCTCTCCACCTGTCTCTCACAAGGAAGTCTGGTCCCAACAAACCTGGCCACTTTGAAACCTTTATTCTCTTAAGAGAAACTTGATGTATCACTTTTACTGAAGAATAGTAAATTGCTTTCTTTGATATTGATTCAAAACAGTCCAGCTGAGGTGTGTCAAAAGACAGAATTGAGTCCGTATTTTCTTCCACTCCCTCTTCAAGTACCACTGGAGACACTCTGATTTTTGGAAATTCCTCTTCTTTATCTCTTAAGTCCATTGACCAACTCCTTTCAATATACGCTCTGTTCACACTTGGTAAAACATTCCAGATCTCCTCTATCAGTTTAGAAACAAGACGTTCAGATTTCAATCCTGTCATTTCTTAAGGATTTCAACCGGCTTCCATCCATCATCATTCAAAAGGTGTCTCATTTTCACAATACCATGACGCTTCAAAATTGAAGATACACTTACTGCCGACAAAAGCCTTGTTTGGATCATCGGATTAAAAAATAAAGGTTCTTCCATAGTCCATTGTCCTGTATCTTCACTACTTCGGTCCACTTTAAAAACTGTTTTCCAGGCCTGAAGCATTGACTTATAAAAGGGAGTGATCTCTGACAGGCTCACCTTCCCCAAGTCCATTATAAACAAATGTTTATCCAACCTGAGCCCACCTGCGTTCTTCAAAATAAATCTTGCAGTATGGGCCCAAGCTATGTCCTTTTGATATAAAAATCTTTGTGCTGTTTGTATCCTGTAAGCCATCAACCGACTTCTCACATCCACCAGCCCTTGACCTCCTTCGTGAACAGGTAAATAAAGTGCTGCAGCATGGATCCAGTGTGCCCCACTCCAAAAAAAATTTACGATGATCCTTTGTATTTTACAAACCAACTCAACTGGAGGCTCCATAACTGTCATTTTATGCCACAATGTTGAAGCCACCAAGTTGTTAATGACCAAGACTCGCCCTCTGTATGACAATTGTGGTAATAGCCACTTCCATTTAGACAATCGGGCTGACACCTTCTCCAGCAATTCCTCCCAGTTCCTTCTCTGAAATTGCTCATTTCCCAAAAACACACCCAATGCTTTTATCCCCTCTCTACCCCAATGTAGACCACATGGTAGTTTTGGGAGTCCTACTTCTTCCCATTTACCAATAATATATCCCTCACTTTTTCCCCAATTCACTCTGGCTGAGGATGCTTTTTCATATTTTCCAATAATTTTTGTTAAAACCTTCACATCATCTTGACTTTTTATAAACACGGTGACATCATCAGCGTACGCTGATAAGGATACTTTAAATGCACTCTTTAAATCAGGAATTAAAATTCCAGTTAGTTATTTTCTTAGCTGACACAAAAATGGTTCAATTACCAGACTATATAACTGTCCAGAAAGTGGACAGCCTTGTCTTATACCCCTGGACATCCTTATAGGTGCACTCAATCCACCTCCAGCTTTGACCATTACAAAAGCATCAGAATACAACAACTTTATATAAGATATAAAATTTTCACCAAAACCAAATTCTTTTAAAACAGTGAAAAGATACTTATGATCAACTTGATCAAAAGCTTTCTCTTGATCAAGCGAAAGAACTCCTAAATCAAAACGATTACTTTGATTAAAATCAATCACATCACGCAATAAAAACAAATTGTCCATAATTGATCTATCAGGTATACAATAGGACTGGTCTCTATGAACTAATACATGTAGATATTTCTTAAGTCTGTTTGCTAGCACCTTTGAAAATATTTTGTAATCCGAGCAAAGCAACGACACTGGTCTCCAGTTTTTTAATAGTCCCAAGTCTCCTTTTTTAGGAATTAATGATAGAACTGCTCTGCAACAGCTCGTGGGTAATGTCTTTCTTTTAATGCAATCTATCATCAGTTCATTAAAATCTTGTCCAAGTAATTTCCAAAAAGCCTGATAAAACTCCACAGGTATACCATCCACTCCTGGGGATTTTCCAGTAGATAATTGTCCCATTGCATCTGTAAGCTCTTGCAAAGTTATCTGTTCATCCAGTGAGTTTCTTTGTTCATCTCTCCGCTGAGGCGTCACAAAGCAAGTCCACAATACTTTCAGAATCACAACTCTGAGCGCAATATAATTTAGAATAAAAATCTATTGTCATTTTTCTTATTTCAAGAGGGTCAGAAGTTATACTTCCATTAGGACATCTAATATGGCACAACTGTTTTTGTAAAACACTTTTCTTCTCCAAATTAAAAAAATATGCACTAGGAGCATCCATATCTTTGATTGAACAAATTCTTGATCTTATAAGTGCCCCTTTTACTTTTTCTTGCAAAAAAACTCCAAGTTCTTCTTTTTTCTTATTTAATCTTTCATTATTCACAGTTCCATTGTTAATTAAAATGTCTTTCTCCAAGGACGCAATGTCTCTTTGTAAACTTTTAACTGTTGTTTTCATTAATGCAGTGGTATGTGAAGTATAGTTTTGACAGAAAATTCTAATATTAGCTTTACCTACATCCCACCATAAACTAAGATTTTCAAAAGTGTATTTCTTAAGTTTCCAGTCATCCCAAAAAAACTGAAACTTTTCACAAAACCTGATGTCTTGTAACAATTTGACATTAAAATGCCAAAAATAACAAGGTTTAACCACTTTTTTAAAATTAAAATCAAAAATAATCATATGATGATCTGAAAAACCATTTGGCAAAATAGATACATTCATTACCTTATTATTCCAAATTTTCCCCAAATAAAATCTATCTAACCGAGCACCACTAACTTGATTACTAGATACCTTCAACCAAGTATATTGTCTAACTCCTATATTCCTACTTCTCCATAAATCTATTAAATCAAATTCATTTATAATTTTTAACAATTGCATACTTGATTGATTATGTGGTTCCTCTCCATTCCTATCAACTAAGAAATTTGTTGTGCAGTTCCAATCCCCCCCAATTATCATGCACACAGTATCATCAAATTTCTGAATAACTGATCTCAATTCCATAAAAAAAACCACTCGCTCAAGTCCATTATTAGGCGCATATACATTAATTAAGACAAATGTTATTCCTTCAATCTCTACTTTACTTAAAAGTGCTCTTCCTTTAACAATTTCATCTACTGATAAAATATTTACATTCAATTTTTTGGAAAAAAGAATAGCTACTCCAGCACTTGTATTTGTTCCATGGCTAAGAGCATATTTCCCTTCCCACCACATACCCCACTGAGTCTCATTATCATTACTTGTGTGCGTTTCTTGCAAAAAAACAATATCTACTTGCTTAACAAACTCTGAAATCATAGCTAATTTATTTCTATCTCTGCCCCCATTTATATTTAAGGAACCTAATTTTAGAAGTTCCATAGAAAGATGGAAAAAGAGGAAAAAAAATGTAAACAGATACATGAAATAAAGTATGAAATTCACCCTGTGCATTTGAGCGTTCTATTTTTGTAAAGCTCTTTTTTCTCTCCGTAATTTAGCTATAATCTTCTTCAACCTGAACCTCTTCTTTTTACACAGGGCTTCAAAGCTAACAACTTTCTGCATTGACACCACTGACCATATAACAACTCGGTTACTAACGTAACCTCGGTTCCCTGAGATACGGAACGAGTACTGCGTATGGGGAAAGGTCTCCCTTTTTCCCCGCTGCTGAAGCCTTTTTCAATAACGCAGTGTAACTGCATCATCATTGGTTCACTCATAGACAAGTTGTTGAACCAATGACGGCGCTGCATAGCTGCGCGGCCTATGGCGACAAAGCGCGCGAATATTCCCGCCGAAATGGGCGGGGTTAGGGGCTATATAAGCAGGCGTTTCGCCATAGGATTTCAGTGTAATCGACTGAGGCGACGACCCTGAAGCCGCAGCCTCGTGGCACGGCAAGTGACGCAGTACTCGTTCCGTATCTCAGGGAACCGAGGTTACGTTAGTAACCGAGTACGTTCCCTTTCGATACTTCACTCGTACTGCGTATGGGGAACGAATTCAACCACGCCGTGCCACGGCTGGGAACGATATAGCCTGAAATTGGACACATGGGAGTGGGTCCAAAAGACAAGCGAGAAGGCAAACCTTAATCGAACCCTAGTTACACTTAAGGAAATAATTCCTGGGGTTGTGTGAGGCGGAACTCGCCAGAGGCTGCTTAATCACACTGAAAGAACCCGAGCTTGCAAGGTCGGGACATCGAGATGATAGAATCTGACAAAAGTGGACGGCGAAGACCAGCCGGCCGCCTCACAGATGTCTTGAATGGAAACTCCGTTGGACCAAGCCCACGAGGAAGCCATTCCTCTAGTGGAGTGGGCCCTGACTCCTATGGGGCAGTCCGCACCCAGTGAGGAGTAGCACAGGTTAATAGCGTCCACTATCCAACGGGAAAGGCGCTGTTTGGAGACCGGAGACCCTTTGGTGCGGCCACCAAAACAAATAAAGAGCTGATCCACATAGGTCCTCAATGCCCTGACTGGGCAGAGTAGCTCTAGCTCTCGTTCATCCGCCGAGGGAGGAAGAGCAGAAAGCGAGATGACCTGAGCTCTCCACAGGGTCTATGTTGCGTGAGGAACACCAATCAACAAAGACAGACCATTTCTGGTCATAGAGGCATCTCGTGGACGGGGCTCTAGCCTGAGAAATGGTATTTAGGACATCCCCGGGGAGGCTGGTCGGCTCCCATCGAGGGACCAGAGGTGCAGAGCCCAAAGCTCCGGCTGTGGGTGCCAGATCGTTCTGTTTGCCTGAGAGAGGAGGTCCCGTCTCAGGGGAATCGGCCACGGGGCTCTCAGGGAGAGCTTGAACAGCTCCGAGGACCAAACCTGGTTCCTCCAGAGCGGGGCTACCAGAAGGACTCTGTGTTGGTCTTCTCTGATGCGCCTGATGACCTGAGGGATCAGTGCGATCGGAGGGAAGGCGTAAAGGAGCGTGCTGGGCCATGTATGGGCCAGAGCATCGACTTCCTTCGAGAAAAATGTTGGGCAATGAGAGTTGTCTTCTGAGGCGAAGAGGTCTATCTCTGCCCTCCCGAAGAACTCCCAAATCTTGAGGACCACTTGAGGGTGGAGCATCCACTCGTCGGAGGGGATGTTGCTCCGTGACAACATGTCTGCGCCCAGATTGTTCCTGCCAGGAACATGAGTCGCTCTGAGCGACTGAAGCCTCGGAAGAGCCCATTCCAGAAGACGTTTCACCAAAGCGCATAAGCGGCTGGACGAGAGACCGCCCTGGTGGTTTAAATATGACACCACTGTCATACTGTCCGATCGGACTAGAACATGACGTCCTGTCAAGTGAGCCTGAAAAGACTGAAGGGCCTTCATCACTGCTAGCATCTCTAGACAGTTGATGTGTAGACGGCTTTCCTCGTGACTCCACAAGCCGAAGGCCGGTCTGCCCTCGCACACAGCGCCCCAACCCGAGTTGGAAGCGTCCGTTGAGAGCACCGTCCTTCGAGAGACCGCCTGTAAGGGTACTCCGCGCTTGAACCACATAGGGTCCATCCAAGGTTTCAGGGCTAGAAGACAGGCCTGATTGACTTTGAGACATAAGCGGCCGTGCCGCCAGCCGCTGGGAGGAACCCAGAACTTCAACCAGTACTGAAGAGGCCGCATCCGAAGAAGGCAGAGCTGCAGCACCGGGGAGGCGGAAGCCATCAGCCCTAGTAGCCTCTGGAAAAACTTCAGAGGGAGACAGGCTTTGTTCTTGATTGAGGCCGTGAGCTGCCGAATCGCTAGAGCACGCTCCGGCGAGACTACTGCCGTCATGCGGACTGAGTCGAAAACTGCCCCCAGAAACGAGATTCGCTGGGTGGGGCACAGTGAGCTCTTGGCTAAGTTGACCCTGAGACCCAGACATTGTAAATGGCTGAGGAGCACGGATCTGTGGTGTTCCAGCTCGGTTCGCGAACGGGCTAGAATGAGCCAGTCGTCGAGATAATTTAGGACCCGGATTCCCATTTGCCTCAGAGGGGAAAGCGCCGCGTCCATGCACTTGGTGAAAGTGCGAGGAGCCAGAGACAGCCCGAAGGGCAGGACCGTATATTGGTATGCCACTCCCTCGTATGCGAATCTCAAGAATCGTCTGTGACGGGGGGCTATCTGGATGTGAAAATACGCATCCTTCAGGTCCAGCGAGCAGAACCAGCCCTCGGGGCAAATGTGCGCGAGGATCTGTTTCAGCGTCAGCATTTTGAACTTCCGTCTCATGAGGGAGTGATTCAAAAGTCTGAGGTCTAGAATGGGTCTGAGACCACCATCCTTCTTGGGGACCAGAAAGTAGCGGCTGTAAAAGCCTGACTCGCTCTCTGTCGGGGAAACTATTTCCACAGCTCCCTTTCTTAGCAACGTCATGACTTCGGTTCGGAGGATATGCGCGTCGTCCGGATTGACCGAGGTTTGAAGCACCCCGCCGAAGCGAGGGGGCCGTTGTGCAAACTGGAGCGAGTAGCCCTGGGTTACGATCCCCATAACCCATTCTGACACATCAGGGATGGCCTGCCAGGCCTCGGCCCGAGTGGCAAGGGGTTGAATGATATCGGATGACAGACCGCCGTTGAGGGGGTCGTACACCGAGAGAGGTGGAAGAGGAAATTTGCTCTCTTTTTGATGAGGTAAAATATTGTTCGCCGTGAAAACGGCGTTTAGGGTGGGCGCAACAGGTGTGGGCCCAGCTGTCACATGGAGCATGTTTCCCACGCCTGGAATTAAACGAGGCGGAGGGGAAATTACTCGTGGGAGCTTTTGGGGTTGTCCGGTCGCAACGGGACGATCCCCCATCCTCTTCCTTCCTGACGAATCAGGACGACTTCGGAGGCACCGGGTCCAGCACAATCTTAGGCCGGGGTCCCTGGCATCTCGGGAAGGGAGGGCGCTTCGCAGGGCGCGAGCGCTGGCGCTGCTCCTTGGGTGGCGCTGCCTGTGTTGCGGGTGGAGCTGGCTTGTTCTGCTGAGCCGGCGCAGCCCTGGGCCGGCTGGACGCAGAAGCAGAGCTGGAGCGCTTAGGCAAGAAATGCCTCATAGCCTGAGACGATTTCTGCGCAGCAGTAAAGCGCTCGGTGAAGCCGTCCACTGCAGGCCCGAAGAGACCAGAGGGAGAGACCGGGGCGTCTAGGAAGGCCGTCTTGTCCAGGTCCTTGATCTCCGTAAGGTTGAGCCACAGGTGGCGCTCCAAAACTACCAGGCTGGCCATGGAACGCCCGATGGCCTGGGCCGTGGCCTTCGTGGCTCGCAGGGCAAGGTCGGTGGCGCTGCGAAGATCCTTGAAAGCCGGCGCGTCAATTCCAGACTCATCCAGCGAGCGGAGGAGTTTGGCCTGGAAGACCTGAAATATGGCCATTGTATGAAGCGCGGAGGCAGCCTGGCCCGCCGAGGTGTAAGCCCGTCCAGCCAAAGTAGAGGTGGTCCGACAGGGCTTGGAGGGAAGGGCCCTCTTGGTCTTCCATCCCACAGCCGCGGGAGGGCAGAGGTGAGCAGCCACCACTTCGTCTAGGGGTGGCAGGTGCTCGTATCCCTTCTCTTCGGCGCCATCGACGGCGGTGAGGGCGGAGCGGTGCGTTGTGTGAAGGCGGGCGGAATACGGAGCGCGCCACGACTTCGTGAGCTCCTCGTGGACCTCGGGGAAAAAGGGCGCTGAGCGCTGGCGAGGTGCTTGGCGGTGGCCTGGCAGGAACCACTCGTCCAGGCGGCTGCGAGACGGCTCCTCTGGAGGGGCCCACTCAAGGTCCAGCTCTTCCACGGCTCTGGACAGGATGCGGAATAGTTCGGCATCCATGCCCTGGCCGTGCTCAATGAGCTCCAAGGGAGGCGGGGGAGCGGGGTCATCCGGCTCACCAACCCATGCTTCCGCTTCGGAAGCCGCAAGTGACATGGAGTCATCCTGCTCGTCGTCTGTTCCTCCGAATGAGACGAGGTCACTTGCTTCGGCAGAGGGACGCTGCTCAGGGCGAGAGAACAGAACAGGAGAGGGTTCCCTGGGAGGAGAGGGCGAGGCACGCGGGGGGTGGGCCGGCGTGAGCTCGCCTAACTCCGGGCGCTGAGTCGCTCTACCCCGCTGTCTCTTCCTGGCCGGTTCGCGGGAGGAAGGAGACGGGAGGGCGCGAGTGGCGAGATCGCCCTCCGTGAAGAAGGCGACCCGCGAGCGCAGGGAACTGAGACTCATGCACTCGCAGTGCGGGCATGAGTCTCCAGCAAGCGCGCCGTCCGCATGGGGCTTGCCCAGGCAGGCGACGCACTCGCTGTGTCCGTCGCTATCGTGCAGGGGGGCCCTGCACGTAGCACATGAGTGACGGGGCATCGGGAGATGCCGGTGCCGTGAAAACGGCAGTTGGGTGGCTCTTTGTAGAGCGGCGAGGGCCGCGGAAGCTCTTAGAAGCGGTGAAAACCGCTGTGGAAATGCTCTTTTAGAGTGGCGTTAAGCCGCGGGTGAAGCTCTCTGGCGGCGCGCCGGATTGGGGACGGCAGGGGACGCACAGGAAGCAGCCGGGAGCGGGAGGCGGCGGCTAAATGACGGCGCTGCAGCTGCAGTCAGTGAAGGCGCCAGCGCTGTCCTCGTCCGGCGAATCCAGGCGAGTCCGCTGCGGGAGCCTCTTCAGACGGCGGCGAGAGCTGTCAGGAAGGCGGCGAGCTTCTTCGGCTTCAGGCGGAGATCAGCGAAGAGAAGTAGAGGTCGTCGCTGAAGGAGAAAACACTGAAATCCTATGGCGAAACGCCTGCTTATATAGCCCCTAACCCCGCCCATTTCGGCGGGAATATTCGCGTGCTTTGTCGCCATAGGCCGCGCAGCTATGCAGCGCCGTCATTGGTTCAACAACTTGTCTATGAGTGAACCAATGACGATACAGTTACACTGCGTTATTGAAAAAGGCTTCAGCAGCGGGGAAAAAGGGAGACCTTTCCCCATACGCAGTACGAGTGAAGTATCGAAAGGGAAACTTGTCTATATCCGGGAAAAAATCTGTCACCTGAACAGTTTTTCCAAACGTCAAATCCAAAAACTCATTAATCTCTTGCACAGAGTAGGTTTCATCTATATTCTGTGACCCAAACTCAGAAATGTCAGATAACTCAGACAATGTATCGTCTTCCTCACGGTTTTCAACATCATTTGAGCTTTCATTATTTTCAATAGGCCTACTAAACACTTCACAATCAGCACTTTCACTTACTTTCTTTACCACTATTCCTGCTCTGTGTTCCAAGACCTCACGTTCCTCTGCCACATTCACCACTTTATCTTCCTTATTTTGTCTTAGTTCAACACTATCACATGATTCATCATTCTGAGCAATACTCTCCTCTTGAGACTGAAAAGTCTCAAAGTACTGTTTACCTTAACAACAGGTAACGTTATGCCACTAGGCCCTGCGGCCTCCTCATTCGCCTGTGCTCTGTGTGGGCATTCCAACTTTTTATGCCCAATATCCCCACACTCAAAACACTTCAAACTTCCCGTGTTAACATAAATCATGTACGACTTTCCTTCATGTACCACTCTGAAAGACACATCCAATTCCGGTACATTCAGAAACATAAATACCTGTCTCCGAAAAGACAACACATGTTTCAGTGCTTCATGTTTACATCCCAACGGGATCATTTTAATCGCACTAGCACATTTACCATACTGAGCTAATGCCCGCTCAGTGTCCTCATTCCCAATAAATGGGGGTACATTCGATATAAAAACTTTTGTCGTAGGTGTAACAAGTGGTGAAACAACAACAAAATCGCCACTTACCACAATTCCGTTGCTAACCAAGCGGCTCACTAGTCTCTCCTCTTTAACAAAAATCACTACCGCTTTGTTCATCCTGGAGGCCGAAGAAATGTTGTCATATCCAACCTCTTCTCCGACCGCCAGCAGCACATCCTCCACTGACACACCCTGAGCAGGTACACAGCGGACTCCATGACGCCGTGAAACAGGTGGCTCTCCCCCCGTTACAAGGGATGCCATCCCGACGTTTCAGCGAACACCACCAAAACGTGATGTTAATGTCACAAATCAGCTTTACAAAAATATGTCTCAATTTCACTTTTTTCCTTAATTCAAATAAATAAGAAAGAGAAAATCAGACTTCCCAACACCTCTCCGTGGGCACCCTCACCCCAAAAACTCCCCGCATGCAGAGAGAGAGAGAGACGTTTAACACCCTTTTATTCAAAACAATCTAAGGGTTAAACATAACATGCATTTACAAACAATTTAATACAAAAAACTCATTTTACCAATTAAAAACTAAATTTTCATATTCACTTACAAACACCAGTGCCTCTCTCACACACCATCTCCATTCAAAAAAAACAACATTATCAGTATATTGATAGTATGTGTACTCAATCATCACTCGGGATTCTACTAAAGACTTAAACATAGCTACCATGTCAACAGTCTTTCCTGCATTTTTACACTGGTGGGATTTCAAAATGGCTAGCTTAGCTTGGCCAATTAAAAAATTTGCTAGAACACACTGTTGTTGCCATGATCTTCTATATCGATATCCCAAAATAAACAAAATATTGTTATATGAAAATCCTAGTTTTATGATCAATTTTTCCAGTATTTCAAATAAAGGAGCAAGTCTTAAACATTCAAAAAACATGTGATAAACAGTATCATGAGCATTACAGAATGGACATAATAAGACTGTCTCAGTAAATTTTGAAACTAAACTATTTGAGGCTATAGCACCATGGAGCACTCTCCACTGAAGATCTCCACAACGCTTAGAGACAGGAGGTTTATATAAAACTCTCCATGATGGACATACTCCTTCACAAATAGAGATCTTAGCCCTCCATTTAGTATCGGTTCTTCCTTGCAATTGTCCAACATGCACAGATTTAACACAAATATAATAAAGAGTTTTCTTCACCACATTATGAAAAACCAAATCCCCATATCCCTTTAACAATGTATTCTGATTTATAATGTCAACATCTCTTCTATATTTAAATGTCACCTTCAAATCAGGAAAATCCTGAGGTGTAAAACCATTTTCCAAGTCTGAATTTATAGAACACATTAATGTAGGGGGAAAAGCATCCTTAATACACTGAATTACCCTATCCACAGTTCTCAAAGATTTTAATTTAACCTGTGCAGCAATTGATTGTACAGTTCGCCACTGACCTTGTGTCAAATCAATCAAATCCATTATTTTACTTACACCAGCCTTTAAAAAATGTGGAATAAAACAAGACAAATTAGATGGTAACTTTATAAAGGGGTTAAAAAACAAAGGTTCTGAAACCCCATAGTGCAAATCTTCTGTTCTTGAAAAACTTAAATATTTCCATGATTTAATTACTGACGTATAAAAATGAGAAATTAAACAGTTTGCTTTTTCCTCAAATGGCTTTTCCATTAAAAACAGCTGTTTATCAAGGCCTATTCCACCTAGATCTGTTAATATAGATAAACCAAATGAAACCCATCGTACATGAGCAGAACAATACAAAAGCCTCTGCAATGTTTGTAATCTCAATGCTAATATTTTTGACTCTATATGTATTAATCCTTGTCCTCCCTCTGCCACAGGAAGGTACAGTATTCCAGGAATAAGCCAATGGTGACCGTTCCAAAAAAATCCACAAAAGCTTTTTGAATTGTAGTAAGCATATCCTTAGGAGGATTTAAAACAGTAACTCTATGCCATAACATTGAGGCTGCCAAATTATTAATAATCAAGCACCTCCCTCTAAAAGAAAGCTGTGGGAGAAGCCATCGCCATTTCTGTAATCTACCGATCACCCGATTTGCTAATCCCTCCCAATTCTTTTCAGTATATTGGGCTGTCCCAAAAAAAACACCAAGTACTTTAAAACCAATCTGATCCCATTTACACTGTTGTGGTAATCGAGGAGGTCCTATATCCTCCCAGTCTCCCAACAACAAGGATACACACTTGTCCCAGTTAATACGAGCAGATGTGGCTTTCTGAAACTTATTCAAACAAGAAATAAGTTTAGTTACATCATCAGTATTCTTAATTATAACTGTAACATCATCTGCGTAAGCTGTAAATTTCACTGGGGTTACTTCAGGGGAACCTGGTACACCAATACCGCACAGCTGTTTCCTCAGCATGACCAACAGAGGTTCAATAGAAATAGAGTACAGAAAACCAGACAGAGGACATCCTTGCCTTATTCCCCTGGTCACTGGAAAAGGTCTAGTTAAAGACCCGTTAATTCGTAGCATGCTGTAAACATCATTATACAGTAACTTAACAAGAGAAATAAAATGTGTTCCAAAACCAAAAGCTTCCAGGGTCTTGAATAAATAATAGTGGTCCACCCTATCGAAAGCTTTTTCCTGATCCAAGGAAAGGAATCCAATATCCAGTTTGTGTCTTTGTGCAACCGTAATAATGTCTCTTATAAGAAAAAGGTTATCAAAAATTGTACGTTTCGGGACACAAAAAGATTGATCTTCGTGGATTATACTTGTCATATATTTTTTCAGTCTATTAGTTATTGCTTTAGATAATATTTTAAAATCAACACAGATCAATGAAACAGGTCGCCAGTTTTTAAGAAACCCAAGATCTCCTTTTTTTGGAATCAATGTTACGACTGCCCTCCGACAGCTCAGTGGAAGTTTCTCTTGACTAAAACTTTCCAGAAAGACTGCGTACAAGTCCTCCCCAATCAAATTCCAAAAAGTACGATAAAATTCTGCTGAAAGGCCATCTAAACCAGGTGACTTCCCATAGCTCAATTCCTGGACAGCCAGAGAAAGTTCAGCAAAAGATATAGGATTATCAAGGGTTTGTCGATCTTCTTCTGATAAATGTGGTAGATCACACAAAAGATGTTCTGCTGCTGTTCTGTCACATGATTCAGCACAGTAGAGTTCTTCATAAAAGGAAAGAGCATGAGTACGAATTTCCTGCTGATCAGTTGTCACTCCACCTTGTGGTAAATTCAATTTATGAAAATACTTCTGTTCTCTTGTCTTTTTTTCAAGACCAAAAAAAAATGCAGTGGGAGCATCCATTTCATTTAGTTGAGAATATCTGGTCTTTAAGAGAGCTGCTTTTCCTTGTTCCTCCAACAATGTCTTTAAAAGAAATTTGTTTCTCTCAATAGAATCAGCTGAATCACCATGACTACTTTGTCTCAGAATATCTTCTTCTAGTGACTTCATTTTTTCTTTGAGAGTTCTGGTATTATGGGCGGTATATTGTTGACAGAACAACTTAATATGCACTTTGCCCATGTCCCACCACTGACGTATTGAAGGAAAACTACATCTCCCCTCTCTCCATGATTGCCAGAAAAGGTTAAAAGAGTGAATAAAAGAGTGATCCTGTAATAATCTGTTATTAAAGTGCCAGTGTGACTTATAGGCTTTAGCAGACAGGACAGAAACAGACACGGAAATATAGTGGTGGTCAGATAAAAAAGATGGTACTATTAAACTATTATAAAACCTACCACTATTACACTTAGCAACATAAAACCGATCAAGTCTCGCTCCAGACAAAGCATTTGAGTTCGTTTTTAACCACGTATACTGTTTAACCCCAGGAAAACTATCTCTCCATAAATCAACAAAATCATGATAACCAATAACATTTTTTCGAACTTCTGCAGAACCTAAGTGAGGTTCATCATGATTTCTATCTAAGTCAGGATTTACAGTGCAGTTAAAGTCACCTCCTACTACCACAACATTATCCTGTGGACACTGTGACAAAGCATCAGACAATTTTTTAAAAAATATCTTACGCTCTTGTCCAGCATTTGGAGCATATATATTAAAAAAAGAAAAACTTATTTGTCCAACCATAACATCTGCTCTTAAAAGTCGACCAGGTATTATGTCAAACATAACTGGTTGATTACAGACACGTGGAGAAAAAAGTATAGCGACACCAGCACTAACATTAGTCCCGTGACTCATTAAAATACTTCCCTTCCAATCACAATTCCACTGTGTCTGATTCTGTAAGTTTGAATGGGTCTCTTGGAGCAAAATAATATCCGCCCCCTTTAAATTTAGATAATTAAAGAGAGCAAGTCTCTTTGTTGTGTCCCGACATCCATTGATGTTAAAGGATCCAATATTTATAAATGTCATTAGAAAAATAATACTAGGGTATCCAAACATCCAAAAAAATATACTGATAATCATGACCCCAAAATTATTTCCTTAAAACAAGCCTTTAATCTTTTTTTTAACAATGCTCATGTGTTTTTTGAGCCTGTATCGCTTAGGTTGATCAAGCTCCTCCAATGTTGCTTTTCTCATAGCCAATGTACATGAATCAATGAAAAGCTGTAAATCTGGGAAGTATTTTTCAAGTCTTGGTCTTCGCTGGTTGAAAGTATTGTCAAGAAATTCATTTATTTGACGAACTGTATAATAAGGATGTTTCAATTTAGGATTGAGACAACTCTCTGCAGAGCCTCCCTGAGAATTTGTATTACCAAGACTTTCTGCAATATCAGAGGTATCACTGTCAGAATCCATAGACTGAACTTCAATTCCTTCTATCAGCATTCCTGCATCACCCTGTGACAAATCAAGTTCCGATGCCTGCGAATCTATTAGCTCACCGCCAGGCTTCACGTTCTCAACACTCACTACAGTTCGCTCCAATTCACAAATTTCGCTGGGATTTGCGTCAGCGCTCTCTACTCCATCACGCACTGCATCACTTACGCTTACAGCGGTATTCACGGAAGTATGTACCGTTACCATATCATCAAAATGCTTATCCATTACAAGTTCGTTAGCACTCTCACCATCTTTAGGGAGAGATGCTTCATT
Organism: Chanodichthys erythropterus; assembly: GCF_024489055.1. NCBI lineage: Eukaryota > Metazoa > Chordata > Actinopteri > Cypriniformes > Xenocyprididae > Chanodichthys > Chanodichthys erythropterus. Next base: position 6,065,070 of record NC_090223.1, read on the forward strand.
TTCTTGAACATTACCATCACTGTTTTTTCCGCCTTCATTACTTACTAGAGCAGAAGGCAATTGTTCCATAAAAGGATTAGGTTCAGTCACATTAATATTAGCCTCATTATTCATTGAGCATGCCAATTTTGTATGACCATACTTCCCACAAGTAAAACACTTCATTGATTCAGTACTGATATAAATGGTATACTCTTTACCCAGCAAAGTAGTTTTTGCTGAAGTATTCAAGGATTGAAATTCAGCATTCAGGATCATGAAAGTTTGACGTCTAAACGACATCACATGTTTGAGTTCTGGATTTTTTAATCCTAAAGGGATCTTTTTAATCGGGCCCACTAGTTTACCATAGCGTCCCAACAAACGCTCGAGTGAATCATTAGTAATGAATGGAGGCACATTCGAAAGAATAACCTTCTTAGAAGGATTCGATAGCGGCAAAACTGGTAGAAACGTATCTCTAACGGATAAACCAAATTCAACTAAATGCTGAACCAGAGATACTTCTCTCAAAAAAACAACAACCGCTCTATTCATCCTTGATGCAGACACAATATTCCGAGCACCAACTTCACTGCTAATCGCAATTAGACAGTCTTCAACTGTTATGGATTCATCAGGTAAACATTTACACCCATGTTGAGCGGTTAAAGAAGCACAACCATCTGAATTTGTCCCCATTTTTACCACCCTTAGGTGACAAAATCGGCGACAAACAAATCTACACTAAACTAAACAAGCAAAGGAAAAGGAAAAAAGTAATAACTCACTCAAACACGCTGCAACTCACTCAGACGCTCACACACAGCCACAAACGGCTGCCACTCCGCCCACTCACTCCCAGCATGCACTCACAGAGAGAGAGAGAGAGAGAGACAGAGAGAGAGAGAGAGAGAGAGAGAGAGAGAGGTGACACAACATCATCAGAATATGAAGAAGATTTAACTGCTCTAAATAGCTATAGCAGTGCACATGCTGAACTTTACCTGTGCTTTTACTCTTGTTTGTAAATCATCTTGGGATGTCTGATATTCTTATTGTGGAATGAATTATTTCATTTTTGTTGATGAGTATGATCACAGGCAGCTTCCTACAGTAAAAGCTCGGTCCCATGGTGTCGCTATTGTAGAGTTTAAAGTGCATATTGCAGGTTTAAAATTTTTTTCGAGATGAATATATAACCTTGTACAAAAATACCATATAAAAAGATACTGCAGGGTTTAAAAATGTTTTGCGAGACATAAGGGCATTAATTTAGTAGATAAAGTGACGGTCTCTGTAAAAACCGCTTTTTTTTCAGCGTCGCGTCATTTTACGTCACTCAAGGGAGATGTTCGCAGAGCTCTGTGTTGATTCAGTGCAGAATATATTGGTATTTAGCAACAGCGGCCGTGAATCAGTGTGTTTTCGGTAGTTTTTGTATTCTATTTATCATTGTAATGGTAAATTATTGTGTTTGTGGAGGTTGCACAAACTTCAGCCTGTCAGGACATCGAGTCCAGAGGTTTACTAACAAGAAAAACTACGCTGCTATCTTCTGTGCCGGGGTTTGTTTTGTGCAGGTGAAGAGACGGGACTTCACTTCTGCATCTGCGTCGAAAAACGCGTTCATTTTAGACTGGAGGATTATCATCCTGGCGATATGATGGAGTTCAACATTGTAATACTTCTGTAAATGATTATATTAAATGAATAACTTACACTATGCTTCTTCACCGTTTTTACTTGAATCAATTTCAACACTGATGAATACAAATTATGTACACATGCATACAGTCTCACACTCACACAAAACAGTTTTGAATGATGTGCTGGTAATGTAAATACTCCAATTTCATGCATGCCATGTATGTAAACTTATATATACATTCAAGTTCACACAACTACATAATCATGGCGTCATATAGCCTACATCCTCACACTATCAGTGAATGGGCACGGAATAAACTCATAACACAGAATTAATGAATAAAGGATAACATGAAATACATACAGTAAGTTAACACTATGTTTGGCCGCCGGCGGGAGACATGATCACGGATCCGTCAGAGATGCAGCTCGATGAAGACTTACGGTGCACATTTTAAGTTTTGTGTTTGATTATTGCATTTGCTAACTACCAAATCAGTCGTAATGAGAAACGGCTATATCACGTAACGTTAGTGTGGACGGATATTAACGCGTGTGACATACGCTTGATCAAAGTTTATTCGTTTCTGTTATTAGTAATCAGTTACTCCTAGATGACCAATAGCTTTGCTATTGCCTGATTCATGATAATAATCTGTACAATATTGTGATCTGAGCACGTCGTTAACGTTATATCTATAAGCTAACACCGGTCTCTGTCCTGTTCTCCACTGCTTCTCCTCACACAACAGCTCAATTTGTCTCTTTTGACCGTTATTCTGTCTAATTCTGGCCTGTCCCTGCTCTCTTGACCACACAGCAGGCTAATTGTATGGCTGTGATTAGTTATACGAGTATAAATAAGCATTTACAATTTCCTCAGCATCCGAACTGTCATTGCGATCCATTGTTTTCCTATAGTTTATATTGATCGCGTTCCCTTCAGTGACGTCACATCCATTAGGCATTTTTCATGCGGAAGTAAAATTCTCTCACAAAAAAACGACTCCAGAAGCCTATGTAGCGTATTTATGCGTGTTTTTTCAAGAAAATCTATTTCATACATTATTTTTCTACACATTGAATCACTAAAGCTCTAACCTGCAATATGCCCTTTAAACGTCTTCAGTGTTAATGATGATTGTGGATTAATGTTTTCACTTCAACTCGGTGTGACATTGCGACTCTGTATTTTAATAAGCAAGAAAGATTGACCCTGTTTAAAAATAAACCAATTTAAAACATATTTTATTTAACTTTTTTCTTGTATATTGTGACACACATGGATTTCTCTGGGCTAAGCCCCGGATATCCTCTCATCCTAGAACCGCCCCTGATGTCCCAAACTTCCTCAAGTTCCTCAGTTAATTAGAGTGGAAGAGAGCGCTGATTATTTATTCCCCGACCTTCAGCACTGAGACACGAACCTGCGACCTTCAGATCCAACACACTAACCATTAGGCCACAACTGCCCCTAATATAATATAATGATCAGTCAAATATACTGCGTTTCAGGTACCAGAGGAGTGGATTATGCTGATGTGTTCATCAGTTCTGGTGAAAATGTCCGTCTGCCCTGTAATAATGCTCTTTCTGACTGCAAATCAACACACTGGATCTATGATAGTTTCAGACATTCAGCAGCAGTTGCACTGATTGAATTAGGGAAAAAGAAATCAGACATAGAGAGACATGAGAGACTGAGTCTGGGGTCTGACTGCTCTCTGAACATCAAGAACGTCACAGAAGAAGATCATGGATATTACACCTGCAGACAATATGTGAATTGGCAGAAACAAGGACCTGATGCACGTGTTTATCTGCATGTTCTTCATGGTGAGTTTATGATCATGTGATCAATTTAAAAAGAGCAGATTCTCCCTTTAAACTCACATGATGATTGAAGAGTCTGTGATTTGTGTCTTGTGTTCAGTTTCAGTGTCTCCATCATCATCATCATCATCATCATCATCCTCACAGACTGAGATCAGTCCAGGTCGCTCTGTGACTCTCTCCTGTCAGTTGTATTCTGGATTCTCCTGTGATGATTTGGTCCGTTATGAGGGACTTCAGCTGTTGTGGGTGAATCAGGCTGGTGTTGATCTGAAGACAGACTCCAGATATCAGATATTATTAATATCATCATATCACTGTAACATCACTCTGACTACAACACTCCTGAATGAAGATGACAACAGAGAGTGGAGATGTCAGCTTACTCTCAGAAATCAACTCCAGACCTCAGTCAGATACACTGTCAAGTATTCAGGTGAGAAACAACTATTACTACTGTAAAATATGATGTTAATGTCCTACAGATGAACATCTGAACATTCATCTTCTGATTCCAGTCAGCAGCTCAAACTCTGAGAAGAAATCAAGCCAAACTACAGCAGCAGCTCCTACACAAGGTTCATGATCACATGATCACTGTCACACATCATCAGTCTCTCACTTCACTGGTTCACACTGGCTTTAATTAATCCATCCTTTCATTTGTACAGAGAATCAGAAGTCATTAAATACTCCAAACTCTGAGAGGACAGCAGCTGCACAAACACCTGGATTTACTGAACAACAAGGTGTTTATTCATGACTTTCTTATTTCAGTGGTTCAATTACTGAGAAAGAGAGTATTTTGAAGACCTCAATCATTCACTTTTTCCAGGCAAACAGGAAGTCAGCTTAAAAGCTAATGTAAAGAGTACATATACTAGAGTAAATATACTCCTTCATATATGATGATGATGATGATGATGATGATGATGATGTTTCTATGTGTCATGATGTGTTGAAGTGAACTAACAGACGTGATCCACAGGTCCAGCTGACACAGCATCAGAAACTGAAGTCAGTGTGACTGCTGGATCATTATTCAGAGGTACGACACGTTCATTTCTACTGACAGCTTTACACCATTAAACTATCAGTCAGTCTGTAAATGCTTCATCAATAACTGTTCATAGTTGAATCCCCTTGACTTCAGTCATGTCCAGTTTCTCTTCTTCTTCTTCTTCCACACATGTTTCCTGCAGTGATTGTGATGATTGTTGAGATGGCAGTGTTTGCTGCTCCTACTGTGATTCTTCTTCAGATCATCTGTGCAAGAAGAGCTGGTGAGTTTGAGCTTCACACAATCTGATGATTCACACTCATCTGATCTGGAACAATCTGCAATCATGGTAAAAACACATACGAGAGGTCAGTCAATGCTTTTATTTTGCAGGGAGGAAGGACTCGCAACACCCAGAGGAAATAGAGATGCCTACAATATTACAATAAAATACTGCTGAGTTTGGAGACCATCTGAAACAAGATTTAAAACAGCAAAAACTCACAGAGGATTGTTCATTGTTTTCTGAGAAGAAGAAAATCAAACAGAGTAAAACACCCTGACGAAATAGTGACACCATCAAGTTTAGATTTGTTTTTTGTTTAAACATTTCTTTGAAAGCAGAAATATATCAAATTTAATATTACAATTATGTGTATTAAACAGGCTGAACTTATGCTACTGCTAACTGAAAAGATAGAGTTAAATGTCATGCAGCACATAAAGAAAGAAGAGGAAGTGACACCAGAATGACACCTATCATCAGTCTAAACTGGTTCAGAGATGATCACTGCTCTATGTGGTTAAACTAACTCAACATGTTTACAAACCTCAACAATGAGATCACAGCTATGAAAACACCAGAACTGCTATAAATAATTCACTATTTTAGTTACAGAAGTGTAGGATGGATATCAACCATCTTAATATTTTAAGAAAGTCTTGACTCTGGAATAGATGCAAAACATCACTGTAAAACTTCATACAGACTCACTTTCCTTTAATGTGTTTTCTTGTTGTATAGTTTTTTGTGTCAATGCAACTTTGAAAATAGCAATCATAAGTCAAATGTGTGTCAAATTGTCATTCAAAAATCTGATTTCAAGTTGTTGTTGTTGTTTTTTTGTTTTTTTTTAAATGTACTGTATTTCAACTTGGTAGAATATATTAAAACTTGACATAATTAGTATCTTAATTAGAGAAAGTTCCATGATTTATAAGATTTTATTAATTTCCATGACATTTTCCAGCTCTATAAAATCACACTTTTAAAACTCCATCATTTCACAAGTTCACACATACATGAAATCAGATATAGTGTTTATTTGGTGTGCTGTCCGAAGGAGGGCTCCAATCTTGGAATTTGGCTTGAACCCAGAGTAATCCTCAGGTGCATTTATGCCCGTAAGGCCTGTAAGTTCTCAGCCACCAAAGCTTATCGTGCCTCCGGACAGGCTGCCTCTGCCTTGCATGCTATGGCCCTTCTGCAAGTACACCAGTCCAAAGCACCAAAAGAGCTGCATGAAGGTAGTTCTGAACTCTGGTTAATGCAGGAACTGCATACGGTGATGGACCTTTAGGCCGACAAAAGTCACAGTGTAGGCTCTTGGTCAGACGAGGTCCACCTTAGTGGTCCAGGAACGGCAGAACCTGACTAAGATAAAGGAGGCAGACAAAAGTTTGCTTTCTTGACTCCTCCAACTTCCAGGCCGGTCTCTTCAGCGACACTGTTGAAGACTTTGCCCAGCATTTCTCGGCAGTACAGAAGCAGACGGAAGCGATCAAACACATTCTGCTCCACCAGGGGCTGCTCCTCCACCTGCCCATCGCTGAGGGTGTCCCCCTGCAGCATCTGCATCTGCTCTGATGCAGCAGCAGCCATTACCCAGGCCGCAATGTTGAGCTATCGCAACACAGGAAACACAGCCCGTCTCAGCCAACTCTCAACTCTTTCCCCTAAAGAGGGCCGGGAGGAGAATCTTCAATTTTGTATTGCATAAGAGTTAATTTCTGTCCATTTTTGAGTAGTTTCCTTAATCTTTGGGTCACAAGAGGTGAGGTTTCACAGTGCTATGCTTCCTCACTCTCTCATCACCCTCTTCTTTCACCACAGTGCAGGAGTTTGCAGTTCGATGATGTAATGCTTCCTCATGCATCTCTAACTACTCCCTAGCGGGAACCATAGAGCAGATAAGAGTCACATCACAGTCACTGCCTCTACTCCAGGACACTATGCCTCCCGGGTTTGGCCCCTGCATTCCACCTTGCTGCCCCTCTGCGGGTGCGTCTGGAGTTCAGCTGGTGCCACTTGCACAGTGTCTGGAGGCCTAGCTAGCACTTCCCAGCCTGTTTCATTGGCTTACTCTGCCAGTAAAAGATGGTTAGATAAATTCTGCAAAGAACTTGGACATCACAACCTGAGTTTCCTATCTGGTCTGTTGCCCCAGACAGATGCTTCACCGACCTCGGATTCAAAATCATTAAAGCTCTGGGGCCGTATTCACAAAAACATTTTATCTTACCACTAAGAGTTCTCCTAAATAGCAGTAAAAGTTTTTAGCTAAGAGTTTTCTCTTAAAACCTATTCACAAAGCTGCTGAGACAAACTTTTACTAAGGAATAGACTGAAGTCTTAAGCTAAGAGTAAGGGTGGGGTTGACCTCGTTGCTATGGCGTATACACACAGTGATTGGCTGATGGGGAGGAGTCAGCGATTTAATCATAGAAATATTGTAGAATGAAGTGTCATGTTTCCATATTAAAATAAAGGTTTTAAAATACAAATGTTGCAATAAATATTTTTTTACTAAAAATGTTGCCATAGTCAAATTAAAAAGTTGCCATATTGTTGCCATAAAGGTTTTAACATGTAGGCTGTGTCACTAATTAAACTAGTATACAGTTAATTGTTCACCTCTTGGATGTCTGCATTTCAAGAGAATGCATAATTCAAGAGACAAATTATGTTTTTATAAACAAAGTTTGGGAGAAACACATTCAAACGGTCTTTCTAATCAGCTCGAGAGGAGGAATATATACACAGACGAGAGGCGACTCGCCTATAGTTACTTCGACAGTTTGCATCCCTCCATCACCCCGCTCCTCACTCTCTGCAAGTTAGGAGCTACTTTTAGCCTTAAGATGTTTTGTGAATACGGCCCCTGATTGCTGTACTCCTGCGTCATCTCATTGATGTAAAGTTAAAGGAGGACTGTGAAGGCTGTGCGATAAATCATCCGAGCCAACTGTAACATTCATGCCTGTTTGAACCTCCCACATACTATTTCGACACCCACTTTGATGAGCTGACTTGCAAACCTGATCTAAGAACCATCATAGCCTACGCCCTACACTAGTCTGGCTTAAAGTCTCATCCTCAGTGAATTCAAGGAGCAGCCGGAGCCAGAGATGAGCACTCGAGTTAGAGACTCGGACTCAAGTCGCACTCGAGTCGCATTTTAACAGACTTTAGACTTGGACTCGGACTCAGCCTGAAATGACTTCAGAATTGACTCGACTCGGCACAAAAGACTTTTACCCATAACTACTGATATAATAAATAAAGAATTTGTGTTGTGTTTAAATGGTTTTATAATATCTGCATCACATATATTTCCTTACGTGGTAGATCGGACTCTTGTCATAGAATTTGATTGCATATGTCCGTGCATGTAAACTCCGAAATGTCTTAAGAATCCCATGAAACATGACAGGAGCCACCGTGCCATATGTTCTTTCACACAGCTAGCTATTATACTGTGGTGTAGCTGCATGGCTCTTTTGAATGGCCAGCCTGTTAAAATATAAACAAAAGAAATCTAGACTTTAAACCTAACACTACGTTTTATCAATCTTTTTTGCAATAATATTTCTATTTCTTTATGTGTGTCCATAAGAGAGAGATAGAAAGAGATTTTAACGTATCACGATCAGCATGTGTAGAGTTTTCAATTGACATTCTTAAACATTCTGAAGTTTGATATTTTCTGATAATGACTGTTGTCACTAACAACGAAGCTGTATAACAAACTGCTGTATAACAAACCGTGACTCACTGGCGCCATCTTGTGTCTACTTAGCGACTGTATTGGAAATGAATACTCGTGTTGCCAGGGCGACTGTTTTGTACATTGTAATGGATTATAAAGTAACAAACTGGATGTTCAGTATCCCTTACATCATAGGACCTTAATTTCAAATAAAACAGATTATAGAAAGATCATATAATTTTGTCTATATAATACAACTAGGATAAAAAAATAGGATTTGATTATGAGAAAAAAAAAATAAATAAAAAAAAAATTAATGACTCGAGACTCGACTCGGACTCGTGACAAAAGACTCCAGACTTGACTCAGACTCCAGTGATAAAGACTTCAGACTTGACTCGGACTCCAGATAAAAGACTTGTGAACATCTCTGGCTGGAGCTATTCTGCATGAATTAAAAGACGAACCATTCATAGCTGCAAAGCTACAAGAAATCAGAGACAAACTTCTGGACAAATTCTGTGAGAAAGTTGTGCGCGACACCGTTGATCTCTGGCAAGGTATGTAGCCAAAGGAGCATCATAGAATTTCTGTTTAAAGGTCATTACAAAAGACAAATGACTGCATTACTGGAAAAGATGATCCAAGATGCACCCAATTCGGATGATGATAATGATGATGATGATGATGATAACAATTGTGAGGAGGATACTATCCATGAATCAAATCTCAAGAAATACATGTGTCATATAAGAGGACTGGCAGATTCTTAATACAGGAAAGTTGAGGATCACTCAGAGGTGTAGTCAAGACCTGGGGCCGTATTCACAAAACATTTTATCTTACCACTAAGAGTTCTCCTAAATAGCAGTAAAAGTTCTTAGCTAAGAGTTTTCTCTTAAAACCTATTCACAAAGCTGCTGAGACAAACTTTTACTAAGGAATAGACTGAAGTCTTAAGCTAAGAGTAAGGGCGGGGTTGACCTCGTTGCTATGGACTAAACACACAGTGATTGGCTGATGGGGAGGAGTCAGCGATTTAATCACAGAAATATTGTAGAATGAGGTATCATGTTTCCATATTAAAATAAAGGTTTTAAAATACAAATGTTGCCCTATTCAAATAAATGTTTTTTTTAATAAAAATGTTCCCACAGTCAAAATAAAATGTTGACATATTTTTGCCATAAAGGTTCTAAAATGTAGGCTAAGTGTCACTAATTAAACTATACAGTTAATTGTCCACCTCTTGGTTGTCTGCATCTCAAGAGAATGCAGAATTCAACCGACAAATTATGTTTTATAAACAAAGTTTGGGAGAAACACATTCAAACATTCTTTCTAATCAGCACGAGATACACAGACGATATATATATATATATATATATATATATATATATATATATATATATATATATATTTTTTTTTTTTTTTAATCTATTAAATTATTTGTAAGTGTGAACCCATGAAAACCACTGCCACAGGTAATCAGACAATATTTATTTATTTGTTAAAGATTAATTTTTGGCATCTCATTATAGATTCAAATCTATAAATCATTTTTTTTTTTTTTTATTGCATTGCATTTTTTTGCATTTATGAAGAAAAGGTTCAGCACCTAAGGCTCTGTCACTATTTCCTCAATGGTGTTCAGTGTCTTTGGGTGGATTAGGACTGATTGTGATTTGGTCTTAGTGACTTAGGAGTCCTCTTGACTACTCCTAACGTTTCACAGATTTAGGAGATAGTTTTAGCGCTAAAATGCTTTGTGAAATACTCTTAGAGCAAAAATTTAGGACTCCTAAAATTAGGACTGACACGCCCATTATTTTTAAGAGTTTCTCCTAAATCGGCAAGTTAGGAGCTACTTTTAGCCTTAAGATGTTTTGTGAATACGGCCCCTGATCCTCCAAGAGCAAGACTTAAACTAAGACCAAGACCATTCAAAATCCTCACTGTTAGAAGTACACTGATCTGTATCTATATTAACCCTGTAAAAATAGAGCAAAAAAAAAAAAAAGAGCAAAAAAAAAATTGACCTCTAAGATATTGTTTTAGGAGGCCTCTGATGTAGAAATTAAAGATTTTTCAAATATTTTACTTTTTAGTAAGTTTTTAGGGAAATGTTGTAATATTGCAACGTTGGGCCCAGATAGGAGCAGAATTTCTGTATTTGTACTCATTTTGTCTGAACAGATATACAGAGCATTTAAGCATTCATTTGCAGGGTTGATTGCTTACATAGCCCCATAACAGTATATATCATGAGTAATAATCACACAACAATCATATTTTTCATGAATAAGCATTTATTAATAAAAATATCGAAAAAAAATTGTATTTATAAAACATTTGCTTCTATCACTTTCAATGTGGTTTGAATGAAGTCTGTGTTTTACAGTGATAGTCCCTAAGTTCTTTTCATCTGAGAAGCACAGGCGAACATTGCACTTGCTACAGTGTATTTGTGTATCTATTATTGCAGTGTCTACAGCGTCCTCTCTTCTTTACTGGGAAATGTGCAATCATGTCGTTGCGTACATCCAGTGGGGGGTGGTCCGATGACATCTTGGCATTCTGAAATGGAAAAAGTAAAAAAAATTAATGAGTGAATAATACAAACGGGTCTTATATTGTAGTAGATACACTGAAAGAATACAGGGTGGTAGACCATGTGTCGAGGGTAGAGATCTAAGTATATTATCCATCAAAGTATTATAATTTCAATGCAAATGCTAATCAACATTCCACTACTACATTCAAACAATACTGTCTGGCTGGCCTATTATGCTCTCTACTTATCATACTAAAGGAACACATGCATCCCCCCAGAGCACTTACAGGTTCATGTTCAAGACCATTCACACCTGTCCCTGAAGAATGCAAAAGGCATCCCCCCAAAATCATTCAGAGCTCCTAATGCTATAAACTGCTACTTGGCCAACACTCAAAAAAATCTTAGGATCATTTAGAAGTTAAAAAACAAATAAACTACATAAATACAGGCAGTTTCACTGCTCTGGATGATGGAGTTTTAAATCCCACCTACAGTTTATTCCTGTGTTTAATTATGGTATAAACTAAACTAAGTACAAATTTAACAGAAAAGCACATTTAGAACTTAGTTACAGTGAATCTAACAGTTTAAATTTCAATTTGTGACCATGTGATAAGTGCAGTGTCCTTATGTAACATGTAGGAGCACAGGCTATTTTAACTACCACTCTGGCCCAACGTTGTAGAATTACAACATGGACTTAAGCTCTAAATCAAATTTGATTAATGTTTTCCAAAATAACTAAATATATCTGTGTTCTAGACATTGTAATAAACACACACAAAAAAAATATGTAAGGAAATTTACTTACTTGAATCTTGACAAATCCAGTCATGTAAAAAAAAAGGAGATGAGCTTGACGCAAAGTCTGCAGGTAGAGTAACTTCATGGCCAGATGACTGGACCTATAAACACTTATTCTATCCAATAGCATTTTGAGGACAAACAATAGAACCCATTAACTATGTAAATGTGGTCTTGAGAGAAAAAAAAAAAAAAAAACATTTGCAAGCCTTTTTTAAAAATTGTTGAAAGTGATGTTGTAATTCTGCAACAGTGGGCTTTACAGGGTTAACCCAGTCTACAGAGAGTAAAATGTAACTCTGAGTCAGTGTCACTATATATCAACTCTAGCTGGATTTCAACACTTAGTTCAGATCAGAGGAAGTTCTCAACCACAGGGAGAGCTGTAACTATGTATAATACAGAGAAAGACTGAGAGAAACAGAAAATGGCTGATCAGTGTGATCTGTGTCTGCTGGGACTGATCATTCTCTCTTCACTTCTCACAGGTAAAGAAATCTGGATTTTCTCTAAAGACATTTAGTGGAATTAGTCTGGAAAGAGTTGATTTGAACATGCTCAGTTTATTCTTGCACACATTCACGTTGTGATCTCAGAGTTGTGTATTGATACATACAGATCATACTGTACAGTAATTATAGTGTACCTAAAAAGTAAGTACGTGTAAGTATAGGGGAACAATATGTAAAGTATTGGGAATAAAGGAGTAACAACCAGGAAAATAACAAATAATTTATACTGTAAGTATTGTAGAACTAAGGGGTAATTACACTATTATGATAGACAACAATCATGGGAGCAACATACACTGCACACCTTTTTGTAATAATAGTGTACCAATACATAAAGGATTTTTTTTTTTTTAAATGATGGGGAAGGCTACAGTGCATTTACACAGTATTTTGTTTTTATTGCAAAAGTGCACTGGTTAAGTTGTTTCAAGGCAATATTGCATTTTTATTTATTTTTTAATACTGGGGAAATCTCTCTTGGTTCATGTAGTTAGAGGTTAAGTATGACATTGTGGGCTGTAAATTAAAGTAGTGCTTGATACCCTCTTGTTTCATGTAGTTATAGTGTAAGTACAATAAAAAACACATGTATACACACAATCTGATATCACTTGGAAACCTTTATTTGAAAAACAACATTTCAAAACAGATTTACACTTCTTATTAATTTCTCTTGCATAGCTTCCTCTTCCTCTTATTCCTCTTCTTTATTTTCATTCTTTCCACTGATGAATCTTAAGAGGGAATCCCATGTCATTTGCCATTCTACTCACGAGCCAATTTATCAACCAAGAATATGAATCGTATTAACAATACTAGCAGCCTTGTGGCATTGTCACACTTTGGTATCCTGTTTACATACACTGTTATTCGATTTCAGTCAACAGTGCACACACTTTAAAAGGAAACCCAATACACATTCAAACTTCACAGCAACCAATAAATAGTGTAAGATATCATATACACAGCATACTTCTTTTAGCATAAATCCCTTGTTCTCTACGTGATAACCAGTACAAACAATCAGCATACAGCATTTAAAGAGACATAATCACATGATCATACAGAAAATACACAAATGAATAAATGCAAAAAACAGTTTCCGACTTCTCTTTCTGTATCCGATGACACCCCACCGTCACTGTGAAAACACAACCTTCCCCTCCATGGCAATATTAGGGGAAGTTTTCTAGGATGAAACCTGCCGGTGTTCACCTATGTTCCTTTTCCTCTCTAACTAGATGTTACCTACTATCTACCTCCAGGCCAATAAGTGGTACCCTGGTTCCCTTTCGATACTCTACTCATACTACAGATGGGGAATATCTCCTTTTTCTCCGATTCACTGAAGCCTTTTTCAATAATGCAGTGTAACTGCATGGCCATTGGTTGGAGCAGTGTAACTTTTTGAACCAATGATGGCGCGGCAGAGCTGTGTGAGCCTATGGTGATGCAGTGTGCCAAAGCCCGCCAAAATGGACGGAGCATCTGGCTATATACGCAGGCATTTCACCATAGGAAATCAGATCTATCTCGTTCAGCAAGGACAACGCTTCTCTTCGATGAACACCGAGACTGAACGCCTTTGCCTTCTCTCACCTTCTTGCCACGGATCAAGCTTGCTTCTCACTGTTGACAGGGCTTCACAGCGGACCAGCTGAGACTCCAGCTGAGCCGCCTGCATTGACGCCTAGCGGCCTCTCAGCGCTTCCCCTGCCGCCATCCAGTGACCTTAAAAGAGCTATTTCCTGCTGTTTACACCGCCTAAAATAGCAGTTTTTCAGCACATGGACATGAGTGAGCTCATGCCGGTTCAGCCCCCACGTGCCTCACTCTCTCCACAGAGAGAGCCGTCCCCCGTCCTGTTCTCTGCATTCCTTGGCTGAGGCGAATGACATGGTCTCCTCGGCGGTTCAGAGGAAGAGCCGCTTGATGACAGCATGTTGTTGATGGCTTCTGAAACGGAGGAGTGGGGTGGCAACTCTAAAGACCCTGCCCCTTGCTGTCTTTGGAGCCCATCGACACCAGATCAGGGATGGATGCCAAGCTTTGCTGTGTCTTCTCTAAAGCCGACGAGGAACTCAAACTCCAGTAGGCAACCCCCAAGGAGGAGGAGGACGAGTGGTTCCTGCCCGGTCGTCACCAGCCCCTCATCAGCACGCTGGTCTGTTTTTCCCAGAAGTCCACGATAAGCTGACCAAGTTGTGGCGCACCCTCTATTCAGCCCGCCTACACACTACCACCTCTGCAGCTCTCACCTCCATGGACGGCTCTGAGGAAAAGGTCTACAAGCAGATGAGGCCCCTGGACGAAGCAGTGGCTGCTCACCTCTGCTCTCTTGCTGCTCTTGGATGGAAGAACAAGCGGGCTCTTCCATCAAAGCCCTGCAGGACGACCTCTGCTCTCACTGGAGGCCAAGCAGCTTCAGCGCTCCACACCATGGCCATCCTCAAAGTGTTCCAGTTCAAACTCCTCCGCTCCATGGATGAGTCCAGCACTGATGCCCCTGCCTTCAGGGAACTGCGCAGTGCAATGGATCTGGCCTTGTGCGCTACCAAGGCCACAGCCCAGGCTATTGGCCAGCCTGGTTGTTTTAGAACGCCACCTTTGTCTGAATCTCACTGAGATTAAGGAAGCAGATAAGTTGGCCTTGCTGGATGTCCCTGTCTCCCTCGACGGTCTCTTCTGACCCGCCGTGGAGGGCTTCACTGAGCACTTCACCGCCATGCAGAAGTCATCACAGGCCATGCGACGCCAACCGCTGTTCTCATGGCGAGAATAATAAACATATATTATCAAAAAGAGAGCAAATTTCCTCTTCCACCCATCACGGTTCACAGGCCCCAACTCAGCATTCTGTCAACCACCTTAATCCAGCCCTTTGCCACGTAGCCCGAAGGCCATCCCCGCCCTGCAGTTCACCCGGAGTTTTCTTACCAGTCCTGTCGGGGAACCATGTCCTAGTCCGATCGGACAGCATGACTGTGGTGTCCTACATAAATTACCAGGGCGGAATTTCACCTGAACGCCTCTTCACACTGACAAGGGTGCTCCTGGTGTGGGCAAGGCCCAACCAGCGGTTGGTCTTCGTTGCCTGGTGCGAAACCCGGAACGAAGATCCAGTTGAATGTGACATTTCTTTGATATTGTCATTTCTCCAAGAGCGTCTAGACAAAGGCTTCACACCCTCCACGCTCAAGGTCTACATAGCAACGATTGCAGCATTTAATGCTCCCATTGCTGGCCAGTCAGTGGGGAAAAATGGCTTAGTCATTCCGTTTCTTGAGAGGCTCTAGGAGGTTGAATTCCCCTCACCCTAGGCCCTGTATGTGACCTCTCCACGGTCCAAAATGTGCAACTTTCTGTCAAGAATTTAGAATTTGAAATGAAAAGTTGACTTTAAAAAATGCA
This sequence comes from Chanodichthys erythropterus, assembly GCF_024489055.1. Classification (NCBI taxonomy): domain Eukaryota; kingdom Metazoa; phylum Chordata; class Actinopteri; order Cypriniformes; family Xenocyprididae; genus Chanodichthys; species Chanodichthys erythropterus. Next base: position 6,080,805 of record NC_090223.1, read on the forward strand.
TAAATGTATATAAATGTAAATAAGTGTAAGTCTTTTATTTTGTATTTTTGGTATGTGTTTCCGGGTATTTTGGTCACACTGGTGTAGGTGGGTATTTACCTGATAGTGTTTCTTGTTTTTGTATCTAGTTTTTAGAAAGGGGGTGAGTAGCTTGGAACGCTCAATTTCTGTTGACCGTTTTTTAATAATTCCTAATGTTTCTGCAGTTTCAAGTGTTTTCTTTCATATGGACTATATTTCGCCATGACAACAATAAATGTGCACGGATTTTAAATGCATGGGAACGCGTCACGGAATCTTTCCTGTTGCTTAGCCTCTCAGCAGCTATAGGTTGACACTATAATAAGTGCCGTAAACCTGTTTTAAATTAAGTTGTTTTTCAAATACGTTTTTTTTTTTTTTTAATGTACTTACACTGTAACTACATGAAATGAGTGTAAAATGCACCACTTTAATTTACAGCCCGCAATGCCATACTTACCCTCTAACTACATGAAACAAGAGTATTTCAACAGTATTAAAAAACATTGCAATAGTTGTAGTTATAGTTCCCTTAAAAACAACTTAATCAGTGCACTTTCTTGCTAAATTGCTCACAAACGTGTACCTATAAAGTATGTGTAAGTATAGGGGAACAATATGTAAAGTCTTGGGAAAAAAAGAAATTTGGAATAAAACAATTTATTTATCCTGTAAGTATATTAGAACTAAGGGATACTTATACTATTATGATAGACAACAATCTTACTATAATTACCAGAAGTAAAGCTGTAAATTCATTGTAATAACGCAGTACTTTCCATGCTGTAATCTAAAGCGTTACCTTTTATTTATTAGTATATATCATAATGATCAGTCAAATATACTGTGTTTCAGGTACCAGTGGAGTGAATGAGACTGATGTGTTCATCAGTTCTGGTGATAATGTCCATCTGCCCTGTAATAATGCTCTTTCTGACTGCAAATCAACATATTGGGTTTACTATAACATATCCAGACATTCAGCAGCAGATGAACTAATTGGTTTAGGGATAAAGAATAAAGACACAGAGAGACATGAGAGACTGAGTCTGGGGTCTGACTGCTCTCTGAATATCAAGAACGTCACAGAAGAAGATTATGGATTTTACAGCTGCAGACAATGGACAGATGTGGATGGACAACTACAAAAACAAAGAAATGATACACGTGTTTATCTGCATGTTCTTCATGGTAAGTTTATGATTATGTGGTCAATGGGCAAATTCACTCTTTAAACTCACATGATGATTGAAGAGTCTGTGATTTGTGTCTTGTGTTCAGTTTCAGTGTCTCCATCATCATCATCATCATCATCATTATCACAGACTGAGATCAGTCCAGGTCGCTCTGTGACTCTCTCCTGTCAACTGTATTCAGTCTATTGTGATGATTTGGTCCATTCTGAGGGACTTCATCTGTTGTGGGTGAATCAGACTGGTGTTGATCTGAAGACAGACTCCAGATATCAGATATTATTCTCATCAGATCACTGTATCATCACTCTGACTACAACACTCCTGAATGAAGATGACAACAGAGAGTGGAGATGTCAGCTTACTCTCAGAAATCAACTCCAGACCTCAGTCAGATACACTGTCAAGTATTCAGGTGAGAAACAACTATTACTACTGTAAAATATGATGTTAATGCAGGGTGCATCAAGTTGTGGGGGCGCTGTGGTGCAAATTCCACTCATGTTTAGTACATGTTAACTCAAAGATTCATAGAAAAAAAAATATAAACATTGGAGTTGCCGTCGATTCTGTGTTAAGGTAAGGCATGTTATTTATAATTATGTGTTGTGGCTGGGTTGTTATAGCTCTGCCTGACTCTTGATGTCTTAGGCCTAATTTAACAGAGGAATTTTTGTATTCTTCTCTAGCCTGACAAGTAACTTTAACCGTTGTTCATGTGAACTCAAAGACAGCCTGATGCTTTGTTTATAGACTGATTGTGCGTGGCTGTTTGTAGTTTCACCTATCAGTTTGTGTCAATAAAGTATAATAGGGTAAATCCTGTATAGTGCATACACTTGTAGCTGTTATGTATTTTTGTAAGTCACTGTAAGTCCTCTTTTGAAACATGTAAGCGCACGAATACAACCCCCAGCCCACACACCCTCTTTTGTAAAAAAAAAAAAAAAAAAAAAAAACACGAAAAAAAAAACAAGTGGGCTCCCCCAAAGTCCACAGTATAGTTCAAACACTTTGTCAATGTCCATCATTACTGTGATAATGATGATGTTTCTATGTGTCATGATGTGTTGAAGTGAACTAACAGATGTGATCCACAGGTCCAGCTGACACAGCATCAGAAACTGAAGTCAGTGTGACTGCTGGATCATTATTCAGAGGTACGACACGTTCATTTCTACTGACAGCTTTACACCATTAAACTATCAGTCAGTCTGTAAATGCTTCATCAATAACTGTTCATAGTTGAATCCCCTTGACTTCAGTCATGTCCAGTTTCTCTTCTTCTTCTTCTTCTTCTTCTTCTTCTTCCACACATGTTTCCTGCAGTGATTGTGATTATTGTTGAGATGGCAGTGTTTGCTGCTCCTACTGTGATTCTTCTTCAGATCATCTGTGCAAGAAGAGCTGGTGAGTTTTGAGCCGCACACAATCTGATGATTCACACTCATCTGATCTGGAACAATCTGCAATCATGATAAAAACACATACGAGAGGTCAGTCAATGCTTTTATTTTGCAGGGAGGAAGGACTCGAAGCACCCAGAGGAAATAGAGATGCCTACAATATTACAATAAAATACTGCTGAGTTTGGAGACCATCTGAAACAAGATTTAAAACAGTAAAAACTCACAGAAGATTGTTCATCGTTTGATTTTCTTCTTCTCAGAAAACAGAGAAAAACTCCCTGAAGAAATAGTGACACCAAGTTTAGATTATTATAATATTTTTTAACAGTAAAGATTTATTTTCATTTATATGGATATTTGCATTCAGTGTTCAAATTCATTTTCGTGTGGTTCATATATAAACTGCTTTAAATATAATATTAAATATGGTAATGGACAGACTGTATAATCATCTCTCTGTTGTGCCTCATGATCTGTTCATTCTTGTTGTTTTAGCATATGTTTTTTTTTTAATGATTGCTACTTATTTTCTTAATAAAATTGGCAGTTGTGTTTAATATGTCTTTCCGGAGATATTTGTTAGAAATATGGTGAATCCCCTTCATGAGCTCATAATGTGGCGATGTTAAACTGTGAAGCAAAGCCACAAAGATAAACTAATGGTGGAATGATTCATTCATGTTCATAATGATTTATATAATGATGCAAGCCCCGCCCTTCCAGACACAGAGCAGCCAATGGAAGCTGCATATGCTGAGCAGCCAATCAGATTGAGCTGATGTCAGATCCAGCCACTGTCTATCTGACAGAGTTGGTGTACATGCTGTCTGAATGTGAGAATATACAGGTGCTGCTCATATAATTAGAATATCATCAAAAAGTTGATTTATTTCACTAATTCCATTCAAAAAGTGAAAAAGTGAAACTTGTATATTATATTCATTAATTACACACAGACTGATATATTTCAAATGTTTATTTCTTTTAATTTTGATTATTATAACTGACAACTAGGCCTTTAAATGGTCTCTCAGTCTAGTTCTGTAGGCTACACAATCATGGGGAAGACTGCTGACTTGACATTTGTCCAAAAGACGACCATTGACACCTTGCACAAGGAGGGCAAGACACAAAAGGTCATTGCAAAAGAGGCTGGCTGTTCACAGAGCTCTGTGTCCAAGCACATTAATAGAGAGGCGAAGGGAAGGAAAAGATGTGGTAGAAAAAAGTGTACAAGCAGTAGGGATAACCACACCCTGGAGAGGATTGGAGAGAGGACTGCAGCTGGAGTCAGTGCTTCAAGAACCACTACGCACAGACGTATGCAAGACATGGGTTTCAGCTGTCGCATTCCTTGTGTCAAGCCACTCTTGAACAACAGACAGCATCAGAAGCGTCTCGCCTGGGCTAAAGACAAAAAGGACTGGACTGCTGCTGAGTGGTCCAAAGTTATGTTCTCTGATGAAAGTAAATTTTGCATTTCCTTTGGAAATCAGGGTCCCAGAGTCTGGAGGAAGAGAGGAGAGGCACACAATCCACGTTGCTTGAGGTCCAGTGTAAAGTTTTCACAGTCAGTGATGGTTTGGGGTGCCATGTCATCTGCTGGTGTTGGTCCACTGTGTTTTCTGAGGTCCAAGGTCAACGCAGCCATATACCAGGAAGTTTTAGAGCACTTCATGCTTCCTGCTGCTGACCAACTTTATGGAAATGCAGATTTCATTTTCCAACAGGACTTGGCACCTGCACACAGTGCCAAAGCTACCAGTACCTGGTTTAAGGACCAAGGTATCCCTGTTCTTAATTGGCCAGCAAACTCACCTGACCTTAACCCCATAGAAAATCTATGGGGTATTGTGAAGAGGAAGATACGATATGCCAGACCCAACAATGCAGAAGAGTTGAAGGCCACTATCAGAGTTACCTGGGCTATCATAACACCTGATCAGTGATATTATAGTAGTATTCTGATTTTCTAAGAAACTTTATTTGGGATTTTCCTTAGTTGTCATCATCAAAAATTAAAAGAAATAAACATTTGAAATAAATCAGTCTGTGTGTAATGAATGAATATAATATACAAGTTTCACTTTCTGAATGGAATTAGTGAATTAAATCTTAAAAAAATTAAAACTTTTTGATGATATTCTAATTGTATGACCAGCACCTGTAGTAAAACTTTAACGGTAACACTGACACACAAACAGACTCTTGAAAATATACTTCCAGATGTTTGTTTTTGTTGATACATTTCTTTGAAAGCATAAATTTATTTTAAATTTAATTCAGATGAACGTTAGAAACTGTAAACTTTTTGGTTACTTTTCAAAACTGAGTTAAAATTCAGTGTATTAAACAGGCTGAACTTCTGCTATTGTTAACTGAAAAGATAGAGTTGAATGTAGTGCAGCACTAAAACAAAGAAGAGGAAGTGACATCAGAATGATTCATAATCCACATCATCATCCGACTAAACTGGTTCAGAGATGATCACTGAAACTGAGTTCTGAGTAACATGTTTCCAAACCTCAACAGTGAGATCACAGCTCTGAAAACACCAGAACTGCTATAAATAATTCATTATTTTAGTTACGGAAGTGTAGGATGGCTATCAACCATCTTAATATTGTGAGAAAGTCTTGACTCTGGAATAGATGCAAATGTCACTGTAAAACTTCATACAGACACTGAGTTTGTTTGACTTAATGATTACTGAATATGTATGATGTTGATTCCATAATCACCATTATCATAATTACAGAGATACAACAAACAAATGACCTTTATATGGACACTCATTATTTTATGTTTAGGCAATGTTTCACTTTCCTTTAATGTGCTTGTTTGCTGTATAGGTTTTTTTTTTTTGTGTCGATGCATTTTTAAAAAATAGCAATCAGAAGTCCAATGTGTGTCAAATTGTCATTCAAAAATCTGATACAGTTTCTTCTTCTTTTTTATTAAAATATATTAGAGCTTGACATAACTAGTAAAAATTATCGTCATCGTCAAATTTCCATGATTTTTAACATTTGGAAATCACACTTTTAAAATTCTATCATTTCACAAGTTCACATGTACATGAAATCAGATATAGTGTTTATTTGGTGTGTTCCAAGTTTGGAATTTGGCCTGAGCCCAGAATACTCCCCCTCCGCGATAGGATCTAGCCAAGAGTGAGGCAATGGGGTGGTAGAGGGATGCTGTGAAGCTGTCGAGTGACAGAGATGAGGGACGGCTATATATACCAGCTTCCTCTTGCACTGATTGGTTTGATTACCTGAACGTGCTCCTCCCGAACTTTGTTAAATAAACTTCATATATCCAGGTTTTCCAAGACTGTGAGGCAGCCAAGGGTTATGCAGAGGTTCCTCAGGTGAAGCATGCAATTGCGCTGCATTTATGCCTGCACAGTGCTGCCACCTGGCGGAATTGCTCGTGCCTCCCATCAAAGGCCTGTAAGTTCCTGGCTATCTTATTTAGAGCAACTGCTGAGGGGGGCTGTGGAATCAGTCATGATGATGTTAAAATTGCACCTGCATGAGCAGAGGGAAAGTCATCCAGCTTTTTTGAAACTCCTCAATGAGATCAGGTAGGAGGAAGAAAATAAAGCTGCTAGATGCAAGCTTAGCATCAATGAGAGAGACAAACAATTAAAAGACGGACTAATAGCCAAGTCAAGACCAACTCAAAGCAAAGGTTAAGGACTGGGGGACCTCAGTCAGTCTCAGCCCTCAGAGAGTTATAGAGTTAGAAGTAAAGTTAAAAATAAAGCTCTCAGGCAAACCCCCTAAATTCAGAGGTACAAGATGTAAATTCCTCAGCGGACTGAATCAACTCTCACTGCAGTCTACCCATATCAGACATCTGAGGTAACTATGAATTTTTTTGTTTGCTCAGCTGAGCGAAGTGGTCGTCGTTGTTTTATGGCCACCATGATTTCTAGTATCAGGCCTGCAATGGGTGGGTGTTAACAGGGTGTGCATGTATTTATGTGTGTGCATATATGTGGATTCACATGTTTGTTAATTTGAGCGGTTTAGGTAATTTAACTACTTTTCTTATCTAAAGTGATTGCTAGGAAGTTATCTTTGTGTTAAAGACAGTCTAAAAAAGAGACATTATTTATAAAGTGTATTTGGGAATACTAAATTATTAGTATTATTCTACTTTGTGAAATAATTGTGTATCTTTGAGAGTAACAAGGAAAAAAGTTAAAAGTTTTCATATCTTAATTCCTTTTAGTACATTTCTTGAAGTTTACATGTGTGTATTCAGTGTATTGTGTGAAAGGAATGTGAATCAGCCTTTTTCTCTGCTAAAGATCTGCTATGCAACGCCCCAAACTTGTCTGCCCAAAACGTTGATTTGCCATTCAGTTTACAAGTTCATGCATGTGCTTGTGGTGCTGGTGCGGTGCTGATGCAAACTAATGATGCTGGTATTGAACATCCTGTCAGTTATTTCTCCAAGAAGTTTACCAGGTGTCTGCAAAACTATAGTACCATAGAAAAAGAATCCCTGGGGTTACTGTTAGCCCTTCAACACTTTGAAGTGTACTTGAGCTCTGGTGATCGTGTTGCAGCGTACACCGATCATAATCCCCTAATATTCCTGTCTCGTATGTCAAACTCTAATCAGCGTTTAATGAGGTGGGCACTGATCTTGCAAGAGTTTAATGTAGACATACGCTACAAGAAAGGTGCAGAGAATAACGTAGCTGATGCACTATCAAGGACTCACGCTGGTGATCTGAATTTGTATTTTTTTCTAATTTGTATGTTGTAACCTAACTTGTTACAAATCAGGTTTTGTAACTAAGGGTGGTGGTGTTACGTCTTGGACCCCCTTCCGAAAAATTGCTTCTGTTAATATTTGGTTTTGAAAGAGAATGAAGAAAAAAAATTTAGATTCAAAAACATCTGGGACAGGAGAGGAGGAATTGCTGATCTTTAAAGTCTCTTATTATTTCAGTTGTATTGTCACCGATCCATCCAACCCCTAGACTGGGACGGATCGTGACAGGTTCGAAAGGTTTTCGTAACTGAGTATGTTTATCTCCTCAAAGTCTCTTTCCAGGTTTGTTTTCACAGGTAAAAAAAAATTACTATCTTTAAAAATTATGAAATCACTTGAAATCATTAGAAATCACTTGAAGGGTGAGTAGAATAATGTCATCTCATTGTACCCAGTTTTTTTTTTAGTCTTTTTTTCCCTCATGAACACAATCATCACACTCTCCAGAATAAAGTGTTTGTCTTGATCATGTAGCTGTTGAAATCTCTGAATATGAAGATAATTGTTGATCATCAGATGTTTGAGTGACTCTATGTCCAGTATCAGGAATAATACAGTATGATCTGTATGTATCAATACACAACTCTGAGATCACAACGTGAATGTGTGCAAGAATAAACTGAGCATGTTCAAATCAACTCTTTCCAGACTAATTCCACTAAATGTCTTTAGAGAAAATCCAGATTTCTTTACCTGTGAGAAGTGAAGAGAGAATGATCAGTCCCAGCAGACACAGATCACACTGATCAGCCATTTTCTGTTTCTGTCAGTCTTTCTCTTCATTATATAGTTACAGCTCTTCCTTTAATCATCATCAAAACTGAACTGAACTGAACTGAGTGTTTAAATCCTGCTAGAGTTTATATTTAGTGACACTGACTCAGACTCATTTTACTCTCTGTAGATTGGGCTCATATAGACACAGACCAGTGTACTTTTAACAGTGAGCATTTTGATTGATCTTGGTTTTAGTTTAGGTCTTGGAGGCAGCACAGTTGCACTAAATTAAATCTCCAGTTAACTAATTTTATTTGCAGAAACTGACTGACTTATATTGGCCAGCTGCCATTTAAGTTAATAAAATAAATTGTTTTATCTCAAGATTCACACCAGTAATGTTTTTTTAAGGCTCATTTATAAAAGCTACTGAAATGTCCTAATTGAACTCAGGCCTAATCATGTTTTTATTTGTTACTACTATCATTTATGAGATCCAAAACTCCCTAAACTGCAGCGCTCCATACCTTTTTGTTCAAATCCTTCCACCTGCTCTCCCCGAAAGCGGCTGCCATTTGCTGATGGAAGGCATTGCGACCGCAAACGCCTGAAGAGTTACGGTAACATGAAGACAGCTTGGTTGGACGTGTCGACAATGACACAACCGGTTTAAAAGGGTTAACACCATGATTTCAGTGCACACTTGATTACCAACCGGCCCTGTTTCCCTGGTCAGGTGATCAGGTGAGTCCTCTGAAGTTCCAGCTGTAAACCATATTGAGGAAAGTGAGAGGGTCTGGGATCAGCTCATGTCCATCTCCAGAGGGCAGTTCAGAGACATGAGTGGATACCTTTCAGTAACAAAGCAATTTTATCACTCATAATTTAATTATGCTAAAAGAATAAGAGAAACTAACAGTAATTGATTAGAATTGATTTTAAAGTACTGTTACTTGTTTATAAATCACTCAATGGCCTAGGACCTCAATACATTGCAGATATGCTCATAGAATATAAACCTAACAGATCACTCAGATCATCAGGATCAAGTCATTTAGAAATACCAAGGGTTCACTCAAAGCAAGGAGAGTCTGCTTTTAGCTGTTACGCCAGCCGCAGCTGGAACCAGCTTCCAGAAGAGATCAGGTGTGCTCCAACAGTAGCCACATTCAAAACCAGACTCAAAACACATCTTTTTATCTATGCATTTGCTGATTGAGCACTGTGCTATGTCCGAACTGTTTGCACTTTATTTTATACGTATTATCTTTTTATTCTTTTAATTCCTTTTCCTGTTTTTATTTCATTTTTAATGTATTTTATATCTTTTATGTATCATCTTGTTATTCTAACTTTTAATGCATTTTAAATACTGCTGTCTGGTTGAAAGAGCTGGGAGAATTAGGAAGAAAGTGATTAGGTTAAAATTTGGTAAAATTGGATAAGGGGACAAACCATGGGGAAATTTAAGCTGTAGTGCATGGTTAAGATATCTCTGGATTACAGTCAGGACACTTTCCAAAGGGGGAAATTTCCAAAGGGGAAATTTGAACTGCATTGCATAGGTAAGATATCTCCGGAAGGGGGATTAGGGCTGTGTGGTGCAGTTTGAGGTGTCTTGGCAAAAGGGGAGATTGAAACTTTGTTTATCAGTTTGAAGTGCCTTAACAGGTAGCAGTCCTGTTGTGTGAGGAAGATCCATTCTGATCCGCTCTGATGGATAGATCCATTTAGATCCAACTCTGATGGACAACAACAACAAAAACAACAACAACAAACTCCCTGAGACTTCCTAGCTCTTCCATCCAGATAGCAAAATTCTCTGTTTTTACTGTTATTTCTATTCCTTATGTTCTATTTTTATTATTCTTTTTTATGTAAAGCACTTTGAATTACCATTGTGTATGAAATGTGCTATACAAATAAAATTGCCTTGCCTTGCCTTGCCTAATGCTCATGTTTGTGTGCAAAAGAATATCCTATAAACTGTGTTCAGATCAGATGTGGTTTGAGTCAGTGTGGTTTACAATATTCTCACACTGAACAACATGTTTCACAACCAGTGTTGTGTCAACGTCTTCTCCCTTAGGTTAGTGGTTAGATGTGGTTTGAGCCAGTGTTGTTTACCTTATGCAATTTCTCACACTGACGAACATGTCTGACACAAACGTAAAGCAACACTTTACTGTGGAAGAGTGTCACCAGTGACGTCACTTCAGTAATACGACACAAGCCTCAAAACGGAGCTCTGGTGGGTGCGACCGACCCTGCCGGTCATAGCCAGGGGTTGACAAAGAGGGCTTCTTACACAGCGAACAGCTGAGTGGTGAAACTGCTGGCTCCTATACACAGCGATATCTTCTTTCAGGAAAAATTAATGCTGAATGGTGTGGATATTAAAATACGTATGATCAGAGCCAAAGACGAATTCTGCCTGATGAGGGATGGTGATGTGGGGTACAAATTGCAGAGAAAAAGCAATTCCAGCGCATATTTACTGTAGTTGATGAGACTCTTGATGATACATCAATAAGCATAAGTGCTCGAACTCTGAGATATCAATCGATCACCGAGGCTCACATCGACTTGTGAAAATATAGTAGCCCCAGGGTAATTTATCAGTTCGACCTTTGCATCATCTGCTAAATCTGCACCATTAGGTTTCGTGATTTTAAGACGTAGATACAATAATGTGTTATTTAGATCGACATAATCTTCTTCAGTTCCAGCTATAAAAAACTCCAAAGGTGAAGAATCAGATATAGCCGATAAAGGGGGTACTTCGAAATAGCCGTTTTTCTCAATAACCGTTTGCGTCAGAGGAAATAATATAAATAAATAAATCCAACTCAGACTTGATACATTCTGCTGACATGCAGTGAAGTAATGCCATGTTAGAATATGGTTCTCTTAATTGATATGTTTCGCTTCACAGTCTTCCTACGCTTTCTGTGCACGACTGAGCACTTCTTAGGTCTACGCTTTGTTTTCTTTATTGAATGACCACGCCTCCTTATACCCGGCGGTTTAGACATTCTCTTACGGGACATGACCATTAGACCCGAGCTGTCTTGATGTTTGGTGTTATCGTTATACATTTCATGACTTTTGCCACTAGATTGTCTTTAGCTCTATATGGAGCAAACAAACTGTTCCTCTGGGTCCTATAGTCAGATTTCCTTAAGTTTTTTTTTTCTTCTTCGGTATGCATTCAGGTATATATTTATACATTATAAAAATTTTTGGTGAAATTGTAGCATTTTAATTTTTTCATTTTGAGCATTTTTAGATTTGTATTCATACTGAAGTGTCAGATATTGTAATAATTCAAGTTAGGAAGGTGGACAGCAGGGAAAAAACAAAACAACAACAAGTTAAAAACAAGAATATTTATTTGAAAGTGCTCATTTTATTCAGAATTTAAAAAAATGCTGTTACAGTTTTAAAAAATGCTAATGCTGTTGTAATTTTACCATTTATTTGGCATTTAATGAGAATGATGTAAGAGAGTAAAAGTGTCCTCATTTTCTAGACTTTGTTCAAACCTGCAGCTCTGAATGAATAATAAAGACACTAGCATTAACTGATCAACAAGCAGACAGAAACTATACAAAAAACATGCTGAACTGAGAAAAATAACCAGTAACTACAAATAAATCAGAGCATCACTTGGGTTTGTTTGTGAACATGTAAAAGACATTGAAAGTATTTATAATGGCACTGAATGACACCATTAGGACTCAGTTCTATTAGATTCATATTCTTCTGCTCATGTGGTTTTTGTGTCATTATTTGACTGATTTGTGATGGTTCTTGTTCACAGAGGCATAAAGTTCACTGCAGTTTTCCTGAGATCCAGCTTTTGCTCCTCTGATGGAAGCATAAGTCACTTTATCATCACAGCGAACCTGAATGAACATCACAGTTATTGTTTCAACACCCAATTATTACAGCATGATGTTTGAGATCAATTCATGGCACAAATTCAGAAGAAAACACAAACTATCATGTTGAGAGAAGCTGGACAACATCAAGGAAGTGTTTCTCACCTTCTTCTTTTGGTCTTGGTTTTTACTGTACGCAGTGACCTCAGCATAAGTCACATGATCATCTGTCTGCTCCTAAACACCAATGGAAATATGAAAAATTACCACAGTGTCAAATATACACAGATTATTGAAGATGAATCATATTGTTCACTGGCAGTAGATGAATGTAAATGTTGATTGTGCCGTTGGTTCATCATATTTATTCTTATCTGTGAGTTTTAGAGCAGAAACAGTTCAAATACACTAACCTGTCATTATATAATCTGACTAATACGAATGTCATATTTCAGGATCAGAGCTTATAAACACTAATAACTCATGATTGACCTACAATACTCACCTCAGAGTCATCAGTTCCTTAATACAGTAATACACATAATACAGTCTCAAATGAAACTGATTTTAGGATAATTCTAGTGCTGTAGAATAGAAACATTAAACTCTGATTGAGAGGAATTCTGTCTAAATTACACGTTTATTTTATCAGATGTTTTGGACTTTTTATCTGTTATAAAATATGAGAAACTGTAAAAACTCACCGTCTCTTTTTCTGCGAATCATCCAGAGAATAAGAGCAGGAAGGAGAACAGCGAATGAAGCGACAACAATCACAATCACTGAGAGAGAGACGATATTACAGTCATATTAATACTGATGTCCACTGAGCTCATTTTCACTACAATGAGTTCATTTAGATCCTGATTCTAGAAAAACTCCAGAGTGTGAAAACAAGCACTGAAATGAGGATGATCTTCATGTTTCTATTCTACAGCACTAGAATTCTTCTAAAATCAGTTTCATTCGAGACTGTATTATGTGTTTGATCATCAATATTCTCTTGACATTCTGTTTCAGATAACAGAAGAGGAACTGATGACTCTGAGGTGAGTATTGTAGGTCGATCCATGAGTTATTAGCAGGGGCGCAGGAGGCATTTTCAAAGTGGGGGGACCAAACTGTAAGCAAAAGCCCAGAAAGTAAGATCAGATTTCTACTTTGATAAATTGTGATTCTAGTTGTTAATAATCACATGGAATGATTATATGTTATGAAGCTTTGAATAAAGAAGAGTTAACACTTTACTATATGGTTATGATCCAAACAGACATGATCAAATGGTTAGGCATATTATACATCTGATATAATTCAAACTACCAAATCAACATCATGCACTCTCCACTATATGTTTATTAGTTACAGTGTCATGCTACAAAATGCAAGAGGACATTTGTTATTGCTCAACATATCAGAATATCGTTATTGTCACGGGTGCAAACACGGAGACGAGAGACAGATCCAATTGCAGGTAATTTATTGGGTAATCCAAAATCGTAGTCCACAAACAAGCATGGGTCAAAAGCCAGGTAATCAGTCCATCAAAAAACAAGAACAAAACACGGGAACAGGAAAAAACACAGACCAGGGAAATGTGAACTGAAAACTCCATGACTAGAACAGAAACCAACAGGGTATAAATAGACAGACACTGATAACATAATACAAGACAGCTGTGTGTAATGAACATGTATAATGAGTCGGGTGAGTGTGTATGGGAATTGTAGTCCATGTAACGGGTGGAAATGAGAGTCCGGGATGGAGTGCCCTCTAGTGGCTGATAGGGCACTCTCACTGGTGATCGTGACATTACCCCCCCTCAAAGGAGCGGCTACCAGACGCTCCACCAGTCAAAAAAAAAAAAAAAAAACACAAAAACTCAGGAGGGAGGTGGACAGGAGGAGGATCAGGGGGAGGGATGGCGGGCCAGATCCAGGGTCCCCAACTGATAGCCAGGGTGGTGCTGGAGGAACTGACCAGGCTGGTTCCAGCGGTTCTAGAGTCCTGGCTGGGTGCCAGGGTGGTGCTGGAGGAACTGACCAGGCTGGTGCCAGCGCCTCTGGAATCCTGGCTGAGTGCCAGGGCGGTGCTGGCGGAACAGACCAGGCTGGTTCCAGCGGGTCTGGAGTCCTGGCTGATTGCCAGGGTGGTGCCGGAGGAACTGACCAGGCTGGTTCCAACGGTTCAGACGGCCTGGGCAGTGGCGACAGGGCAGAAAGCCTGGGTGGCGGCGGCAGGGCAGAAGGCTTGGATGACGGCGGCAGGACAGAAGATCTGGGCGGTGGCGGCAGGGCAGTAGGCTTGGACGGCGGCGACAGGGCTGGCCAAGGGTGCTTCGTGGCCATATCAGGGAGAACGAGCAGCTCGGTGACGGCCTCCGTGGCCGTATCAGGGAGAGCGGCCAGCTCGGTGACGGCCTCCGTGGCCGTATCAGGGAGAACGAGCAGCTCGGTGACGGCCTCCGTGGCCGTATCAGGGAGAGCGGCCAGCTCGGTGACGGCCTCCGTGGCCGTATCAGGGAGAGCGGACAGCTCGATGACGGCCTCCGTGGCCGTATCAGGGAGAGCGGAGGACTCAGGGACGGCAGCGGGCTCGGACTGGAACTGCTCTGGGACGGCAACGTGTTCGGACTGGAGCTGCTCAGGGACGGCAGCGTGCTCAGGCTGGAGCTGCTCTGGGACGGCCGCGTGCTCAGGCTGGGGCTGCTCTGGGACGGCAGCGTGCTCAGGCTGGGGCTGCTCTGGGACGGCAGCGTGCTCAGGCTGGGACTGCTCTGGGACGGCAGCGTGCTCTGTGGTCGTATCAGGGAGAGCGGGCAGCTCGGTGACGGCCCCCGTGGCCGTATCAGAGAGAGCGGGCTCGGGCTGCCCCGGGACGGCAGCGGGCTCGGGCTGCTCGGGCAGCGGCGGCAGGGCAAGGCGCTTCGTTGGCGCCGGCAGGGCAAGGCGCTTCGTTGGCGCCGGCAGGGCAAGGTGCTTCGTGGACAGGAGGAGGATCAGGGGGAGGGATGGCGGGCCAGATCCAGGGTCCCCAACTGATAGCCAGGGTGGTGCTGGAGGAACTGACCAGGCTGGTTCCAGCGGTTCTAGAGTCCTGGCTGGGTGCCAGGGTGGTGCTGGAGGAACTGACCAGGCTGGTGCCAGCGCCTCTGGAATCCTGGCTGAGTGCCAGGGCGGTGCTGGCGGAACAGACCAGGCTGGTTCCAGCGGGTCTGGAGTCCTGGCTGATTGCCAGGGTGGTGCCGGAGGAACTGACCAGGCTGGTTCCAACGGTTCAGACGGCCTGGGCAGTGGCGACAGGGCAGAAAGCCTGGGTGGCGGCGGCAGGGCAGAAGGCTTGGATGACGGCGGCAGGACAGAAGATCTGGGCGGTGGCGGCAGGGCAGTAGGCTTGGACGGCGGCGACAGGGCTGGCCAAGGGTGCTTCGTGGCCATATCAGGGAGAACGAGCAGCTCGGTGACGGCCTCCGTGGCCGTATCAGGGAGAGCGGCCAGCTCGGTGACGGCCTCCGTGGCCGTATCAGGGAGAACGAGCAGCTCGGTGACGGCCTCCGTGGCCGTATCAGGGAGAGCGGCCAGCTCGGTGACGGCCTCCGTGGCCGTATCAGGGAGAGCGGACAGCTCGATGACGGCCTCCGTGGCCGTATCAGGGAGAGCGGAGGACTCAGGGACGGCAGCGGGCTCGGACTGGAACTGCTCTGGGACGGCAACGTGTTCGGACTGGAGCTGCTCAGGGACGGCAGCGTGCTCAGGCTGGAGCTGCTCTGGGACGGCCGCGTGCTCAGGCTGGGGCTGCTCTGGGACGGCAGCGTGCTCAGGCTGGGACTGCTCTGGGACGGCAGCGTGCTCTGTGGTCGTATCAGGGAGAGCGGGCAGCTCGGTGACGGCCCCCGTGGCCGTATCAGAGAGAGCGGGCTCGGGCTGCCCCGGGACGGCAGCGGGCTCGGGCTGCTCGGGCAGCGGCGGCAGGGCAAGGCGCTTCGTTGGCGCCGGCAGGGCAAGGCGCTTCGTTGGCGCCGGCAGGGCAAGGCGCTTCGTTGGCGCCGGCAGGGCAAGGTGCTTCGTTGGCGTCGTTAGGGCAAGGCGCTTCGTTGGCGCCGGCAGGGCAAGGCGCTTCGTTGGCGCCGGCAGGGCAAGGCGCTTCGTTGGCGCCGGCAGGGCAAGGCGCTTCGGTGGCGCCGGCAGGGCAAGGCGCTTGGAGAACCCACGAACAGCCACTAGAGTGGTCTCCAGGCCTTGTAGGACGGAGGAAGCCCTTTTCCTCCTTCTCCTCCGCTTATGAGGGTGAGGCAGTGGCTCACCCAAAATGGACTCACTGGCTGGAGCGGACTTACTGACCGGAGCGGGCTCTGGAGCAGGCTCACTGGTTAGAGAGGGCTCACTGACTGGAGCGGGCTCTGGAGTGGACTCACTGGCTGGAGCGGGCTCACTGACTGGAGCGGACTCTGGAGTGGACTCACTGACTGAAACGGGCTCTGGAGTGGCCTCACTGACTGGAGCGGGCTCTGGAGTGGACTCACTGACTGGAGCGGGCTCTGGAGTGGACTCACTGACTGGAGCGGGCTCTGGAGTGGACTCACTGACTGGAGCGGGCTCTGGAGTGGACTCACTGACTGGAGCGGGCTCTGGAGTGGACTCACTGACTGGAGCGGGCTCTGGAGTGGACTCACTGACTGGAGCGGGCTCTGGAGTGGACTCACTGACTGGAGCGGGCTCTGGAGTGGACTCACTGACTGGAGCGGGCTCTGGAGTGGACTCACTGACTAGAGTGGACTCACTGACTGGAACGGGCTCAGGAGTGGACTCACTAACTGGAGCGGACTTTGGAGTGGACTCACTAACTGGAGCGGGCTCTGGAGTGGACTCACTGACTGGAGCGGGCTCTGGAGTGGACTCACTGACTAGAGTGGACTCACTGACTGGAACGGGCTCTGGAGTGGACTCACTAACTGGAGCGGACTCTGGAGTGGACTCACTGACTGGAGCGGACTCTGGAGTGGACTCACTGACTGGAGCGGACTCACTGACTGAAGCGGGCTCTGGAGTGGACTCACTGGCTGGAGCGGGCTCTGGAGTGGACTCACTGGCTGGAGCGGGCTCTGGAGTGGACTCACTGGCTGGAGCGGGCTCTGGAGTGGACTCACTGGCTGTAGCGGGCTCTGGAATGGACTCACTGGCTGGAGCGGGCTCTGGACCTTGGGGGAAGAAGGGAACCTTCCTCCTTCTCCTCCTCCTCTTTTTACCAGGGTTAAGCAGAAGCTCAGTGCCTACCTCCCCTGTGACTTCTAGAACAGATTCATGGGCTGGAGCATGTACACTGCCTGGTAGATTAGGTGGGGTCCCCCTACCCCGATCTTCAAGGTAGTAGACGAACCCCCAAAAATCCATGTCACCCAATCCATCTCTCTCCCTCGACGGCAACGGGTCATCCAGACAACCGTTGAAAAGGTCAATCAGACACGCATCATTGTAACCTAGCCCTGCCGCCAGGGTCCAAAACATTTGTGCCAATCCACCAACCTGATGACCCTGTTGCCGCAGGGTGGTTAAATTGCTCAGGCGAGCCATCCGTTCCCTCACAGTGGTAGGAGGAGTGATGTGGATCCCCATCCTGCTGGATCCTTAGATGATGGAGTTTTCTGTCACGGGTGCAAACACGGAGACGAGAGACAGATCCAATTGCAGGTAATTTATTGGGTAAACCAAAATCGTAGTCCACAAACAAGCATGGGTCAAAAGCCAGGTAATCAGTCCATCAAAAAACAAGAACAAAACACGGGAACAGGAAAAAACACAGACCAGGGAAATGTGAACTGAAAACTCCATGACTAGAACAGAAACCAACAGGGTATAAATAGACAGACACTGATAACATAATACAAGACAGCTGTGTGTAATGAACATGGATAATGAGTCGGGTGAGTGTGTATGGGAATTGTAGTCCATGTAACGGGTGGAAATGAGAGTCCGGGATGGAGTGCCCTCTAGTGGCTGATAGGGCACTCTCACTGGTGATCGTGACAGTTATGACTGAAAAACTTAACTTAAAGTGATTTTAAACTGTGCTCTTACAGTCAGCTGTGATATAATAAAAAAAAATCAAACATTTTAACAGCATTTAGATAAAAGAAATATATAATTAAGAACTGAAATAAAATACTCTATTTATAAAATGAAATACTCTTCTTGAAACATGTGAAATTATGTGTAATACACTTATTACTGCTATACACTGCTATGTTCCACTGTACACAGGTAATTCAGTTTTTAAAGGATCCAAAAACTGTCCTCTTCCTCTCATTTCCCTGCACAAATAGCTGGGCAGTGTCAAGCCTGTCTTTGTGAACATGACACACAGCCACACCATTGAGTCTTTTCTGACTCATACTGGATCGCCACCATGTTTCGAGTCTACGTAACCCACTAAAGCTTCTTTCAGCCTCAGCAGAAGAAATGGGCACCACCATCAATAATCTTACTAGTGTCTCCACCTCAGTGAATAGGCCACGAACCTCAGGGACCATATCTTTCAAAATTTGCACAACATCTGCAGTTGTCTTGCCTTGTTGGAATATATCAAGCAAGCCATGGGCCCGGCTTGCTGATTCAGAGCTGCGGTTACTATCTGCCATCTCTTGCAGAGCATTTAACACCATTTCATACTGTGACAGCACAGCACGAATGGTAGTTGCACGCACAGTTCACAGAGGCAGAGGCAGCAATAGATTTAAAGGTATTCTTTAGCTTACCAGACTGGGAAAAGAATGTCCCAAGCTCGTTTATCCACTAAAGTACGTTCCGCACTACAGGGGAGGCTGAGCATGCCAGTTGTGTTACTAAATTCACACAATGGGCTCCACAATGTACATATGGTGCTAGTGGCTGCATCTGACAAATGATTGCCTGTGTTCCTGAGTATTTCCCAGCCATGGCAGCCCCATCGTACGCCTGACCTCTGAGGCCTGATATTGGCAAATTGAGCCTCAACAGTACATCCAAGATAACCTTTGCAAGATTTTCTCCTGTTGTG
Organism: Chanodichthys erythropterus; assembly: GCF_024489055.1. NCBI lineage: Eukaryota > Metazoa > Chordata > Actinopteri > Cypriniformes > Xenocyprididae > Chanodichthys > Chanodichthys erythropterus. The sequence goes on from NC_090223.1 coordinate 6,099,852, forward strand.
GATGTTGTTTCATACAAGCCAATGAACTCCTCATGCACCATCAAATCCTGATCAACACAGCGTAGGCACAGGGCCTCTTGCTCAATTCCTGAAATATCCTGTGTGCCATCCATTATTACAGAATACTGTAATACAGGTAAGGCATGGATTTCGTCTGTGATCGCCCTGACAATTGATGAGCTAATCAAATCAATAAGCTCATTCTGACATTCCCAAGAGGTGTATACCTCCCTCTTGGCAGACAACCATCTGGTTAGAGATTAATTGTCCTCGGCTTTATATTTTAAAAGCTCATCTAGGTTCCCCTTCTGATGCTCATGCCCCCTTAAGGCCAGACCCTGTCTCACAAGAAACATAACCTCACTAGTAATCTTTAACAGATTATCTCTGTTTTCATTCTGCTGCACAATGTTTTCATATAATGTAGCTGTGATCGCAACTTTGTGGCCCTCTGACTTCTCATGCATGCTAAACCGTTCCAGTGCTTTTTTCCAGTTTTTAAAACCAACACTGACAAAAGCTGTCTCTACACTCTTTACCTGTGTTGGTTTTCGTGCCTTAAAGTATTTGGAGCAGTGAAAACACAGAACTCCATCAACAACCTGACTAACGTGCAGCCATGGGTACTTATCATACCAAGATTTTTGGAATGATAATGTCTTATCACCACCAAGCACTTGCTTTTGGATGACTTGAGCATCAGGTTGATTTGGTTGTGTATATGTTGAGCTAATTAGGCCTAAATTCTCAATTTCATTCTCCTCTCCTCCTTCTGTCTCTCCTTACTCCCGCTGTCTTTTTCTCCTCTCTTCATTGCCCTCAAGCTGATCCTCTCTTTCTATTTCAGCCTGACTTGGACCAGCCTCATTATCATCAGATATTACCTGAAAATATAGCTCAAGAAGATATTTTCTGCTGAGCCAGGGAATGGAAAAAATAACTGAGCAACAATATCAATAAATAAATAAATCAAGACCAATCAGGGCGTAGAAAGAAGCACTCCTGATTTAAAAAAAAAAAAAAAAATAATTAGGCACACATTCAAAAATGTAGGAGCACCATCTGATAAACAGCCATGAATTTTTCCATTACAGGGCGATATTAGACCCAGATATTATTTCCAGGGACTTTTTTTTATCATTATAAGAATATATTATTTATAATCTTATTATAATTAATTGTATGCATCATCTTGTGAATATTTTAAATTTCAATTTATATATTTTATTTAAAAATGTTGATTTTAAACTAATTTAATTAGAATAATAAAACACAATCCAGATGTTTTATTTACAGATTAAATAATACAGCTCAGAGGTAATAATGATTAAATTAAAATGCAGAACTTAAATAAAAACTATACTGTATAAATAAATTAAATTAATTAATTAATTAATTAATTAATTAAAATGTATAGTGTTTTTACATTAATTTATATTTAATTTAGTGATTCCTATGCGTACCACTAGAGGGAGCCTGAGTTGTACCATACTTTGAGAGCCACTGACTTAAACTATTATCTATTGGATTAAAATAAATCATTTAGAATTGAAGGCCTTCACAAACATGGCTAAATGGCATTTGGGATAATGATGGCAATTGGCATTTCATATAGACTGGGCATGTTTAAAATGTATGTCAACTTACCTTTGCCTTTTGAAAAAACGAGGCAATACTTCTCCATTTCGTTGGCTTCATGTTTGAGGTTATGCCAGGCAGACTAAAAGAAAGAACAAACTTGTTTTGCAGCTGAGACAGCAAGGCACATGTGGACTAGTAAATTCCCTGACCCTGCCTGTTTAGGACTGGACCACTATCATTCAGAAGCAAGAAGATGACGACGTACCGTAAGCTGTCAAATAGGAATAGGCTAGCCTAAGGCTACATACATGTAGGCTAACAACATAAAACATAATTTATTTTCTCCTTGTCACTAAAAGATGTCTAATAAACATTTTAAAACTTAGCATTGGTGTATGGCTTGAAAAAATTACTTACAATGATTGTGATGTTCGTCAGAATTAGCACAAAAAAAATAGCTCATCAGAAAAAATAGCACGCAGACCATTTTCCCTCGTGAAAACTGCGGGGGTCGATTGCTGTCCTTTCATAACTGCGGGGGTCCTGACCTCCTGTCCCCCATGTCAATGGCGCGCCTGGTTATTAGTGTTTATAAGCTCTGATCCTGAAATATGACACTCGTATTAGTCAGATTATATAATGACAGGTTAGTGTATTTGAACTGTTTCTGCTCTAAAACTCACAGATAAGAATAAATATGATGAACCAACGACACAATCAACATTTACATTCATCTACTGCCAGTGAACAATATGATTCATCTTCAATAATCTGTGTATATTTGTGTATATTTGACACTGTGGTGATTTTTCATTGATGTTCAGGAGCTGATATATGATGAGACTTACACTGTGGTCACTTATACTGAGGACTACAGTAAAAACAAGTGAGAAAGAAGAAGGTGAGAAACACTTCCTTGATGTTGTCCAGCTTCTCTCAACATGATAGTTTGTGTTTTCTTCTGAATTTGTGTCATGAATTGAGCTCAAACATCATGCTGTAATAATTGTGTGTTGAAACAATAACTGTGATGTTCATTCAGGTTCGCTGTGATGATAAAGTGACTTATGCTTCCATCAGAGGAGCAAAAGCTGGATCTCAGGAAAACTGCAGTGAACTTTATGCCTCTGTGAACAAGAACCATCACAAATCAGTCAAATAATGACACAAAAACCACATGAGCAGAAGAATATGAATCTAATAGAACTGAGTCCTAATGGTGTCATTCAGTGCCATTATAAATACTTTCAATGTCTTTTACATGTTCACAAACAAACCCAAGTGATGCTCTGATTTATTTGTAGTTATTGCTTATTTTTCTCAGTTCAGCATGTTTTTTGTATAGTTTCTGTCTGCTTGTTGATCAGTTAATGCTAGTGTCTTTATTATTCATTCAGAGCTGCAGGTTTGAACAAAGTCTAGAAAATGACGACACTTTTACTCTCTTACATCATTCTCATTAAATGACAAATAAATGGTGAAATTATTATTTTACTTTTTTACTTTTTATTATTATTTTTTAATCTGAATTAAAATCAGCTCTTTCAAATAAATATTCTTCAAAGTATTTCTTGTTTTTAACTTCTTGTTGTTTTGTTTTTCCCCTGCTCCATATGTAGTGGTAAGAGTCATGAAATATCATGTCATATATTTTTTTTCCACAAGAGGTCAGCCGAGATACCCAATGTGAGACTTTTGAGTTGTTTTAGCAAGTTTTCTTTAGGAGTTATTTTGTATTTACATGAAACAATGTGCTGAAATTATATTATTAAATTACACTGTTAATAAATCTAGTAATTTAGAGGTAAATAAATTTTTTTTAAATTTCTTAAAGCATTAAAAATAGAAAATTAATGAAAATAATGAATGAAAAACAACTGAAATAGAAAACGATGATATAAGCTTTCAGTATAAAAGAAAAAGAAAAGTATAATGTGTTTCAGGTTCAGGAGGAGAGGATGAGGGTTAAACCTGACTTCTGTTGACAATAATGTTGATCATATCATCAACTTAATACTGTGTGTAATTTACACTTAAATGTGTTCATTAAAAAGTTACTTAATGAAACTGTCCTGATAACTGAAAATTAGGTTTTGCACTGGATGGAGAGAATAAATGTTGAAATTAGGTGTGATTTTGTGTATATTAGGGATGCTCCTGATAGTGTTTAATGTCATTGTGTTTCACATTTAAGAGTTTCTGTTATTTTGAAGTTTTTGCTGTTTAATAGTGCTGCAGGAATGACTTACTTTTGTAGGCGAACCTGGAAGTTACAGTACCATCACCGTGGTTACCTCGAAAACTAGGAAAATAGGTTTTTCAGAAAATACACATTTTGTCCATCATGGTAATCTTCACAAGTTAACACAACTTTTATGATTTTTGAAGTGTAAATACAATCTATTGTGTTGATGCTTGTATCGAAATGACAATACCACGTGATTGATGACGTTTGAAGCTTCAAACGAGATGAGAGGAATGAGAGGTCGATCCATAGTTTGGGAGCATTTCGACATGGAATCTCCTACTAAGGTAGTTATAATAATTCTTATTATTATTATTAAGATTATTATTATTATTATATTATTATTAATATTATTGTAGACTGATCATTATGTGTTGTATATGTATAAGCAAATAACATGTTTAGTAGATCTGTTAATCTTTTAATAATTGTATTGATGTTTATTTTTCCAGGTCAGATGCTTGCTTTGTGCTCAACAATTGGCTTTCAACAGCAATACATCCTCAATGTTGAGGCACCTCAGGGCTAAGCATCCAGATAGCGCTACACCCCCACCCAATGCTGCAGGTGCTGAAGCAGGGCATACAAAACATATAAAACTTTATGCTAAAACTATTATTAATGTTTTAATAGGGTTCAGACAACACAAGCTGGATGAGGCCCTTGTCCAGATGGTTGTGAAGGACACTCAGCCATTTTCTGTGGTTGAGGATGAAGGTTTCAGGGCTTTGGTTAGCTTGCTGGACCCCACCTACATCCTTCCCACTAGGAAAGCACTGAAGGCTATGGTAGCCAAGAAGCACATGGAGCTGAAGGAAAAGGCCCAGGCTGAGGTGTGGAAGGTTGCAGTAGTAAGCCTGACATCTGACATGTGGACATCAATCAACACTGATGCGTACATGGCAGTAACATGCCACTATGTGACCTCAGAGTGGAAGCTGTCATCCATCCTTCTGGGCGTGGCCAAGTCCCCAAGACCCACACAGCAGCTCACATCGCAGAGGCTAAAGCCACTCTGATGAGGGAATGGGGTATCTCTGGGAAAGTGAGCTGTATGGTCACTGATGGTGCAGCAAACATGGTGGCTTGTGTTGAAACTTTAAAAATCCGCCATGCACACTGTTTCGCACATGGGTTCAACTTGGTGGTGAAGAAGGCCATTGATTCAACCCCCGAGTTAGAAGACCTCCGTAACCGAGGGCGTAAGATCGTGGGTCATTTCAGATCCAGCACCACAGCGAAGGACAAGCTGTCACAGTTCCAGCAGCAGATGGGTAGGCCTCAACATAAGCTGATTCAGGAAGTGGAAACCAGATGGAGCAGCACCTTTGCAGTGTTTCAGCGGCTGTATGAGCAGCGAGAGCCTCTAGGAGCAGTCCTCCCCACTCTGAGATCAGAGCTGTCTCCATTCACAGCTGAGGAGTATCAATCTATGAATCAGTGCCTTGGGATTCTTGGGCCTGTCCACCAAGCCACGGTGGAAATGTCAGAGGAGAAAAGGGTGTCAGGATCCAAGGTGAGTCCAATGATCAAAATGTTGAAAACATCCATTCGAGAGATGAGTATCCAAATGACATCAGATATGGGCTCACGACTGGATGAAAACCTGCTCAAACAACTGAATGAGAGGTTTGCCACTCATGAGCAAAAGAGCTGCTCTGGCAACACTTTTAGACCCGCGTTTTAAAATGGTTGTTTTTAGTAATGACACATGTGCCCAGACTGCAGTGAAAAATCTACTTTCACAATGTGCATCAATCATCAAGGCCTCTAGACCTGAGAGGCAACCACAAACACCATCACCACAGGCTCAACCAACACCAGGAACCTCATCAGCGCCAGTCTTCAGCAGAACCCACAAGCTCATCATCAAACATTGTGGTGGTAGACTTATGGAAAACCCTGGACAGGCATTCAAGGATCCCACAGCGTACCAACAGTGCCCCTGCAGACGCTACAGTGGAGGTACAGAAGTACTTGGAGACCCCATTCTGCCACGTTGTGTTGACCGACTTGAGTACTGGTCTACTCAGAAGATGACTTATCCACACCTTCATGACCTGGCTAAACACTACTTGTGTACCCCTGCATCCTCTGTCCCATGTGAGAGAGTATTCTCCAAAGCTGGACAAGTAATATGCAAAAAAAGAAACCGACTGAACCCCAACACACTGGAACAAATCCTGTATTTGAATAAAAATATTGAGACCTTTGTGGTCTAAGTGTACACCCTAAGCACATTCCCAGAAAAAAAAAATAAAAATAAAAAAAATAAATAAAAAATATTCACCTTTGCACAGTTGCAAAAGCACATGACATAACCCTTGGCCTAGTGTATGACTTTACATTGACTGTGTGTGTGTGTGTGTGTGTGTGTGTGTACTTATTAGGGATTCTGTATAGTTTAAACTGAGTGAATTGTAACTCAACATCAGACAGAAACTGAATGTCACACTATTGCATTTAATCATGTTTTATAGCTGGGATCTCAGACACCCTGAACAGAACATAAGGGTTAAACAGCTCACCCCCCCAAAAAATTTCTCAACCACTCATGTCAAATATTAATTATGATCACGTACTTGTATATTTTATATTATTGATGAATATGTGAATCCGTGGACCAGGCCACACATGAGTCCAGTTTTGGTGTCACTGGCACAAATTCATTTACAGTACATCAGATTACAGCTGTATTGATCCTGGATTGATTCCACTCTCACATGATTTATGAAGCTTTGTTTGGTCACATGCCACTCCGTGACGATTTGTTACATATGGCGAAAACTATTTTGACCACCAGATGTCGCTAATGCGCACTGTGTTAAAAGCTTCGAGTAATGAACCATTTTTCGATACAATTTGATGAAAGCCTCAAACGCTTCAAAAAGCCTTGGTTTCCCATCACTAGCTTTGTATTAGCCGCCACACATTAATCACATTTAAAAGAAAGAACAAAACATTTTAACTCTCCATATTACTCTGCATTTAGGTCTTTAGCAGTATAAAACACAACATATCTCAATAAAATGAACTTTAGTTTAGTTTAAAAATCCAGAATGCCATCTGACAAGTTGATCCACGTCGTCTACAGCACAAATCAGCAGCACTGAATGACAAACAACATGAGGAATACAAAGAGACCAAATATAAAGACATATTGTGCCAGTAGTAAAGCATCAAACAGAGCCACTGACATCCTCAAGTAACTAATCTTTGAAACGCTCGGATAATCCCGCAGCTCCTTGATGAGGTGAATTCTCCTTTCTCTCTATGCAATCTCGGGATTGAATGGACCCAATATTTCCTCTTTCTTTTTCTCTTTTTAAGAAGAGAGGAGACAATTAATCGTGCTCACTGCTGCTTGAAGACTTCATTTTATATTGTTTTGTGATTTTTTTCGCAACGCATTCATTAATACACATCGGACTCAGTGTGCAAGGTCTCTGTGCGTGACGAATTTTTAGGATTGCGAATACGAAAAAACGCATGTGAAAATTTTGGACTCAGTTTGCAAAGGCCTTAACACTCTTCTCTTCATTATGTAGTTGTGAAACATGTTGTTCATTGTGAGAATACTGTAAAACACACTGACTCAACACACATCTGATCTGAACACAGTTTATAGGATATTCTTTTGCACACAAACTTGAGCATTACTGTTAGTTTCTCTTCTTTCTTGTAGCATGCCATTAAAATCTAGAAATAAAATGATTAAATTATGAGTGATAAAGTAGTTTTGTTACTGAAAGGTATCCACTTATGTCTCTGAACTGTCCTCTGGAGATGGACATGAGCTGATCCCAGACCCCCTCACTTTCCTCAATATGGTTTACAGCTGGAACTTCAGAGGACTCTCCTGATCACCTGACCAGGGAAACAGGGCCGGTTGGTGATCGAGTGTGCACTGAAATCATGGTGTTAACCCTTTTAAACTGGTTGTGTCATCGTCTACACGTCCAACCAAGCTGTCTTCATGTTACCGTAACTCTTCAGGCGTTTGCGGTCGACATGTCTTCCGTCAGCAAATGACAGCTGCTTTCGGGGAGAGCGGGTGAAGGAGGATTTGAACGGAGAGATATGGAGCGCTGCAGTTTAGGGAGTTTTGGATCACATAAATAATAGAAGAAACAAACAAAAACATGATTAGGCCTGAGTTCAATTAGGACATTTAAGTAGCTTTTATAAACGAGCCTTAAAAAAAAAAAAAAAAATACTGGTGTGAATCTTGAGACAAAACAATGACTCTGACATATTTTAAGATATGATTTCAGTCTAAACAGCTGAAACTGGGACTAACTTAAGCCTTGTTTGTGAAACCGGGTGTTTAAATACTAGTTTATAAACTTAAATGGCAGCTGGCCAATATGAGTCAGTCAAATAAAATGAGTTAACTGCAGATTTAATTCAGTGCAACTGTGCTGCCAGTGTTTTACTGTTCATTTACAGGACTTTTCTCTAATTACTGTAAATTTACAGTGAAATGTTTTACTATAGGTTGTATTTCAAGCACCTTATGAGCTATATTTACGTTTTTAAGTCATGCGCCCTCTAGCTGGCGTAAAAATAATGACAGTGTCGTGTTACGTCTGTCGTCATGACGTATGACTGTCATTACCAATAAAATGCGTGTTCATTTAAATGCAACTTGTGGACTTTTTACACCATTTCTCCTATTTCCATTTAGCAAAACTATTTTTTTTATTAACGACTTCCAGAAGAAGTTTTTGTTGATACATTTCTTTGAAAATGTATTTCAGATGAATGTTAGAAACTGTAAACTTTTTGGTTACTTTAATTAAAACTGGGTTCAAATTCAGTGTATTAAACAGGCTGAACTAATGCTATTGTTAACTGAAAGATAGAGTTGAATGTAGTGCATCACTACAGAGGAAGTGACATCAGAATGATTCAGTCTAAACTGGTTCAGAGATGATCACTGCTCTGTGTGGTTAAACTAACTGAGTTCTGAGTAACATGTTTCTAAACCTCAACAGTGAGATCACAGCTCTGAAATCACCAAAACTGCTATAATTAATTCACTATTTTAGTAACAGAAGTGTAGGATGGCTATCAACCATCATAATATTGTGAGAAAGTCTTGACTCTGGAATAGATGAAAATGTCACTATAAAACTTCATTCAGACTTTATTATTATTATTGAATAATCTGTATGATGATGATTCCATTATCATAATTGCAGAGATACAATAAACAAATAACCTTTAAATGGACACTCATTATTTTGTGTTTAGGCAATGATTCACTTTCCTTTAATGTGTTTTCTTGCTGTATAGTTTTTGTGTCAATGCATCTTTGAAAATAGCAATCATAAGTCAAATGTGTGTCAAATTGTCATTCAAAAATCTGATGCAAAGTTTTATTTTCTTTTTTGTTTTTGCATCAAATCAGATATAGTGTTTATCTGGTGTGCTGTCTGAAGGAGGGCTCTGATCTTGAACTTTGGCTTGAACCCAGAGTAATCCTCAGGTGGAGCATGCAATTGTGGTGCATTTAAGCCCGTAAGGCCTGTAAGTTCTCGGCCGCTCTTGCCACCAAAGCTTATAGTGCCTCCGGACAGGCTGCCTCCGCCTTGCATGCTATGGCCCTCCTGCAGGTACACCAGTCTGAAGCACCACAAGAGCTGCATGAAGGTAGTTCTGAACTCGGGTTGATGCAGGAACTGTGTACAGCGATGGACCTTGCCCTCAGGGTGATGAAAGTCACCATGTAGGCTCTTTATCAGACGAGGTCTGTCGAGCTGCCACAGGAAGGCGACACAGCCCATCTCAGCCAACTCTCAACTCTTTCTCCTGGAGGAGGACCAGGTGGAGAATCTTCAGTTTTGTTTTGCAAAAGAGTTTCTAATCAGTTTCCTTAATCTCTGGGTCACAAGAGGTGAGGTTTCACAGTGCTATGCTTCCTCACTCTCTCATCCTCCTCTTCTTTCACCACAATGCAGGAGTTTGCAGTTGGATGACATGATTCCTCCTCACGCATCTCCAGCTCCATCACAGTCACTGCCTCTACTCCAGGACGCTATGCCTCCCGGGTCGGACCCTTGCGTTCCACCTCGCTGCCCCCCAGGTGAAAAAAGAGTACATTTCTAGGTAGATGATCTACTCACACGCTTTAACCTCGCTCACGAGCAGATCCGTTTTCTCACTATAGACGCGTTCAGTTTTTCTGCTTGCAATTTCCATCTTGTAAATAGCGAATGCACCATGGCGTGAGAGCATGGTTTGGTTTGTTTCACGTTATCCCAGCTTCAAAACATACCAACTTACCTGAACTTCTGAAAACATTCAGAGATGAAGGAGAGTGAAATAGCCGGCTGTGACGTGGATGCTTGATCTTCTCTTGATCCCTTCTTCATGCGGGGAGTGCAGATCCATCTGAACTTGTTCTTCAGTCATATTAGTATAACTTCATCTAGTCCATGTCTAATTGCAGCGATGTGAGAAGCAATGCTAACTCAGTCACTTCCAAATCAGGCGGCTTATGATCAATACGGCGAATTTGCGTGTTCAAGAGGTGAAATCCATGTGGGGAACGAATCCCTCTCACAGCCGTATTCCTATAGGTAGACGTGAGTCACCTGACAGTCAGCTGATGAGAGCTTGACTGACGTGACCTGCCAGAACTGACGCTACACTTGATTTATCTGCTTTAAAACAACTGATATTTATAAAATGAGTTTATATTCAAACATAAAATGATGGGGGGTGCTGAATCTAAAATGCCCCTATATCCTGCTCTTTCCACTACACCAGTCTCCTCCACTATACTCATCTCTTCTCCTCTCCTCCTGCTTTACATCCTCCTCTCTCCTCATATGATCTCCCTCTATCTGTTCCACTCTTCCTTTCCTTATCATTTTTTTTTTTACAGATGAGTCATTGATAATGAATAGTCTTTCATTAACAAACCAATTTTATCACTAATAATTTAACGATTTTATTTCTAGATTTTAACTAGATTGTGCTCTTGAACATCAACCATGTGTTGATCTTCAGGGACTGTTCCTATTACTGTAGAAGTGTACTGTACATTACATTTAAACATCAGTGAAGAACAAATCAAAACTTCTCTATTATGCATTGGCATCGTGTCACTAAATGACAACTATATACCAGAACTACACTCAGTTCAGATCAGAGGAAGTTCTTTCTTTAGACACGACCAGCCCTTCCTGTCTGAAGAAAGAGCTGTAACTATATAATGAAGAGAAAGACTGACAGAAACAGAAAATGGCTGATCAGTGTGATCTGTGTCTGCTGGGACTGATCATTCTCTCTTCACTTCTCACAGGTAAAGAAATCTGGATTTTCTCTAAAGACATTTAGTGGAATTAGTCTGGAAAGAGTTGATTTGAACATGCTCAGTTTATTCTTGCACACATTCACGTTGTGATCTCAGAGTTGTGTATTGATACATACAGATCATACTGTATTATTCCTGATACTGGACATAGAGTCACTCAAACATCTGATGATCAACAATTATCTTCATATTCAGAGATTTCAACAGCTACATGATCAAGACAAACACTTTATTCTGGAGAGTGTGATGATTGTGTTCATGAGGGAAAATACTGTATTTGAATCATCTGCTTTTTATGCTGATATGGCTTATGTAAACAGAAATTCAGTGTAAAACAGTCCTCAATACCCAGTAGAATTAAAGGTTTGAGATAATAAATGAGTTTTTAACCGAGTTTTAACACTAGATATAGTTGGATCCGCTCTAACATGTGAGGGTAAAAGATCTCACAGTCTAGATGAAGCTACAGAGAAGATACGTCACTCCTGAGTTTAATCTAGAAACAATTAAAGCAGCTGATCAGAGGAACTAAGAGATCTAGTAGATGTCATCATCATGTCAGGGCAACAATTCAATAAACAAGATGATAAAATATAAATATTTTGCTAAAAATGGTTCCAGACAAAGCCATGCTGTGCGTATCTGCAGCAACACAGCGGTGTTTACTGAATTAATTTGCGTTTTTGAACGAATCTGGTGAGACAGAAGAGGCTTTAGCAACAGGAACACAGAGAGGGGTGGAAAGTGAAAGGGATGATCTAGGAACGCTGCAGACAGGCCCAAAACAGAAGAAGCTTAAACAGTATCCCTTTACCCAGTTTCTAACACAGCAGAGATCTTTTAGTAAGAACTGGCTAGATGAATTTCAGTGAGTATTCTTCCGTATCCAGAAATCCTGCATTCTGCTTTTCCTGTCGTCTCTTTGGGAAGCATCATTTTTGAAACAGCAAAGACACATTAGCAAGTGCAGGTTTTTCCAACTGGAAAAAGAGCAGGAACAGAGTAGCCTTCATAAGGCTTCCATGACATGCTGGAAGAGACACATGGAGATATTACAGAACAGCTTCATAAAGCCAGCGCAGGAGAAATAACTGAGAGACGTGAATACCTCCATCGTGTTGTTGCTCTGACGTCATTTCTGGGGAAGCAGGGGATTGTGTTCTGTGGACATGATGAACAGAGTCAAAATCAGGGAAACTTCCTTGAGTGCCTGAATCTTCTCACACAGTTTGACCCATTTCTACAGCAGCACAATGCTCCATCCCACAGCATGTTGGACAACCTCAGAAATCAGTTCATCACATGACTTCTTGTGTACATTGTACTACCCTTGGCTTGGCCGAATGATGCAAGAGATTGACGACCGTTTCTCAGGAGTAGGAGCAGATCTTATGAAGGGCATTCAAGCCTGCCATCCAGCATCAGACACTTTCTGGATGAAGAATCTCTCACGATTCTTGCCACACGTTACTAAATAGAGTTGCAGTCAGAGGAGCTCCTGGTGACAAAAACTTCTTGAACAGAAGGAAGGAGAAAGAAGTAATTCCTGACACAGTCAATGTGTTCAAGATACTAAATACTGACATGTTCCCACACTGAATTCAGTATTTCAAGTAGCACTGACAATCCCAGTTAGTTCCTTCAGTGCCTTGTATCGACTGCATACATGGTTAAGAAACACAATGAATCAAGACCGGCTTAACCACCTGCAGTGATGATGTCCATTGTGTAGCATATGCACATATATCAGGATAATCAATAAACTTTGGAGTTTTCAGAACGCTTTTAACCTGATGAACTGTGTTCGTTAATCACTAAATCGGCTCCGAACAGTCTGCTAAAGATGAGCCCACTTGACACCTTTGTTGCCCTCCGAGGAAACACAGGAGGCCCAATTTCCTTGCTCTTAGGACATCAAAGGGGCCCCTCATGTGGACTACGGGCCAGATCCACATTCCAGCACCCACACACACTGGCACACACAAAAACACACACACAGACACATACAGAAACACACAAACATACATTTTTAACTGTATATGTAAACTACAACTATGCTGAAATATATCCATCATGTATTTTAGGGCCTATGCATGTTTCCTAGTGTTTAAATGAGTGTATTTGTGCTAGTGTGCATTTTAATAGTGGAATTCTGTCTGTAAACCATAACTTCTTTTCTATGCCTTTCTGATCTGTCGAGTTTGATCCCTCCTTAAAGCTCCGGACTCGAGCTATTCACTGAGGTATGTCACATAGCTGACATATGCATTTTTCTATGTGTTTAATGATACTGTGAAGAACGCACTCGATCTCGAAATCAGATCTGATAGTCATTAAGTATGCAAATTCATCTAGGAGACCAAACCAAGGAACTTTGCCCGCCAAATAGTGCTGCGCATCTATTGGCCGCTACAATTCAGGAGGTGTGTTAGCTTGGGTTTCCATAAAAACAACGACACACACCTTCTCCTTTGTCTCCCGATTGTCTCACGAGCACCTCGTGCACGTCTCCCCGGACGCCTCAGGTGACCACGCGCTGCCATCGCGCTCATCTTCGGGACCACTTCTTTGGACTCTCTCTCTCTCTCTTCGGTTAAGTTACTTAAGTTTAAACCTCTTTTGAAAACCCCGCCGGAGAAACCCTCTCGGAAAGGACCAACCCAGCCAGGCGCATTGAAACTGCTACACACGGACTTGAACCAATAAGCAAGTATTATGATTTATCTGATTAACTGATTTCTGTGCTGGCTCTCTCAAAAAGGTTTAACTGTGTAATTTGCCATTCTTTGATCATCTTTCTTTTCCTATCTTTTCTTCATTTTCACTCTTGTGTATATATATGTGTATACTTCTGTATATATTTTAGACGTACAATCTCTGTAGTCGTAGCTGCATATATTAAACACTTAATTCATGCTCGATTGTTCTGTTTGTTCTTTCAACTGAAGACCAAGTCACTTTAACGTTTCGATCCTATATCCTTGCTCTATGTTTGGATGCTAGAATAGGAAGTCTTTCCTCGTGGCCAGAGGAAAGAAAAACCTTCCTTTTTATAACATTCTGAGGAGCTGCAGTTTGCTGGACAAACTAACAGTTTCTCTAAATAACTAGTAAACCAGAACTAATCATATATGTAATTGATTATAATTCGTTGTAATTAATTCACAATATATGTTTAATTCCCTGTTGGGTCGATATATGAATCATAATTTATTCATAAGGCTTTATGAATTATGATATTCATATTTCATCCATAAATTGATTAATAACTGTAGTAAATCGTTACAATTGAGAAGAAGAACCTAACTGATGTTGACCATGACAAGGTGATAGACAGATCTTCTACTACCACCGTCAAAGCAGTAAAGCACCATGTTCAGACAGAAACATGATGGAGGGAGGAGAAAGGCAGATAAAAAACACTAAAGTTTTATTTCTTATTAGTTACTTCATTAACAATAAACGAAGACCTTTATTTTCATAGCATTCATTACTATTGTATATATTTTTTTATCAACATACAATTGTTCATTTTCTATTTTTAGACCATATGGACTAATAGTAATTAATGTTGTAAAACGATAACTATTACACTAACTAATGTTAACAAAAACAATATTACTGTAAAGCATTACCACAAAAAGAAAATTCAAAGCAAATCAAAAAGAGAAATACTCAAAGTCGAGAGGTGAGCACACTAAAAGAGGAGAATAGTGTAAAAGAGGAAAAAGGAGAAATGAGTGGATAAGATGTATGGAGAAGAGAAAGGGAGGACATTAAAAAGAAATGGAAATGAGAAGAGGAATGAATTGAATGACTACAGGAATGACTAGACTGTGGCCAGTCAGGCTTGATTGAAAAAGAAAAGAAATGTGAGAGACAGAGAGAGAGAGGTGACACAACATCAGCAGAATATGAAGAAGATTTAACTGCTCTCAATAGCTATAGTAGTGCACATGTTGAACTTCACCTGTGCTTTTACTCTTGTTTGTAAATCATCTTGGGGTGTCTGATATTCTTACTGTGGAATGAATTATTTCATTTTTGTTGATGAGTATGATCACAGGCAGCTTCCTACAGTAAAAGCTGGTGTCGCTATTGTAGAGTTTAAACGTCTTCAGTGTTAATGATGATTGTGGATTAATGTTTTCACTTCAACTCGGTGTGACATTGTGACTCTCTATTTTAATAAGCAAGAAAGATTGACCCTGTTTAAAAATAAACCAATTTAAAAGAGTTTGTTTAAAGTTTTTCCTGTGTATTCTGAAACACATGGATTTCTCTGGGCTAAGCCCCGGATATCCACTCATCCTAGAACTGCCCCTGGTGTCCCAAACTTCCTCAAGTTCCTCAGTTAATGAGAGTGGAAGAGAGCGCTGTTTATTTATTCCCCGACCTTCAGTACTGAGACACAAACCTGCAACCTTCAGGTCCAACTCACTAACCATTAGGCCACAACTGCTCCTAATATAATATAATGATCAGTCAAATATACTGTGTTTCAGATACCACTGGATTGAATGATGATCATGTGTTCATCAGTTCTGGTGAAAATGTCCGTCTGCCCTGTAATAATGCTCTTTCTGACTGTTAATCAACTACATGGACCTACTATAACAGATTCAGACATTCAGAGAGAGTTAAACTGATTACTGAAGGGATAAAGAATAAAGACACAGAGAGACATGAGAGACTGAGTCTGGGGTCTGACTGCTCTCTGAACATCAAGAACATCACAGAAGAAGATTCTGGATTTTATATCTGCCAACAATGGACAGGTCCAGAAGGACAACAACAACAAGGAACTGATGCACGTGTTTATCTGCATGTTCTTCATGGTGAGTTTATGATTATGTGATCAATTTAAAAAGAGCAGATTCTCCCTTTAAACTCACATGATGATTGAAGAGTCTGTGATTTGTGTCTTGTGTTCAGTTTCAGTGTCTCCATCATCATCATCATCATCATCATCATCCTCACAGACTGAGATCAGTCCAGGTCGCTCTGTGACTCTCTCCTGTCAGTTGGATTCTTATGCTGGATCCCTCTGTGATTATTTGGTCAGTTCTAAAGGACTTCATCTGTTGTGGGTGAATCAGACTGGTGTTGATCTGAAGACAGACTCCAGATATCAGATATTATTCTCATCAGATCACTGTATCATCACTCTGACTACAACACTCCTGAATGAAGATGACAACAGAGAGTGGAGATGTCAGCTTACTCTCAGAAATCAACTCCAGACCTCAGTCAGATACACTGTCAAGTATTCAGGTGAGAAACAACTATTACTACTGTAAAATATGATGTTAATGTCCTCCAGATGAACATCTGAACATTCATCTTCTGATTCCAGTCAGCAGCTCAAACTCTGAGAAGAAATCAAGCCAAACTACAGCAGCAGCTCCTACACAAGGTTCATGATCACATGATCACTGTCACACATCATCAGTCTCTCACTTCACTGGTTCACACTGGCTTTAATTCATCCATCCTTTCATTTGTACAGAGAATCAGAAGTCATTAAATACTCCAAACTCTGAGAGGACAGCAGCTGCACAAACACCTGGATTTACTGAACAACAAGGTGTTTATTCATGACTTTCTTATTTCAGTGGTTCAATTACTGAGAAAGAGTGTATTTTGAAGACCTCAATCATTCACTTTCTCCACACAAACAGGAAGTCAGCTTGAAAGCTAATGTAAAGAGTACATATACTAGAGTAAATATACTCCTTCATATATGATGATGATGATGATGATGATGTTTCTATGTGTCATGATGTGTTGAAGTGAACTAACAGACGTGATCCACAGGTCCAGCTGACACAGCATCAGAAACTGAAGTCAGTGTGACTGCTGGATCATTATTCAGAGGTACGACACGTTCATTTCTACTGACAGCTTTACACCATTAAACTATCAGTCAGTCTGTAAATGCTTCATCAATAACTGTTCATAGTTGAATCCCCTTGACTTCAGTCATGTCCAGTTTCTCTTCTTCTTCTTCTTCCACACATGTTTCCTGCAGTGATTGTGAGTATTGTTGAGATGGCAGTGTTTGCTGCTCCTACTGTGATTCTTCTTCAGATCATCTGTGCAAGAAGAGCTGGTGAGTTTGAGCTTCACACAATCTGATGATTCACACTCATCTGATCTGGATCAATCATGGTAAAAACACATACGAGAGGTCAGTCAATGCTTTTATTTTGCAGGGAGGAAGGACTCGCAGCACCCAGAGGAAATAGAGATGCCTACAATATTACAATAAAATACTGCTGAGTTTGGAGATCATCTGAAACAAGATTTAAAACAGCAAAAACTCACAGAGGATTGTTCATTGTTTGATTTTCTTCTTCTCAGAAAACAGAGAAAAACTGAAGAAATAGTGACACCATCAATATCTGATTATTATAATTGTTTTAACAGCCAAGATTTATTTTCATTTATATGGATATTTGCATACAGTGTTCATTTTCTTGTGCTTCATATATAAACTGCTTTAAATATAATATTAAATACAGTAATGGACAGACTGTATAATCATCTCTCTGTTCTGTTCTGCCTCATGATCTGTTCATTCTTGTTTGTTTTTAGCATTTTGTTTTTTATTTTTGTGACAGTATGAATGAGGTAAGGCTGGTGATTGACGCTCATGAGCACCAATCAGCAGCGAGTGGGCACTATTTCAGGGCTGGTTGGTTGCAGCCTGGATGCGTCACGTCCGGATCCCCCCCCCCCCTTTTTCTGTTTTGTTTCAGCGGTTTCAGGTATGTGCTGTTAGCACGTAGCATTTTGCTAACTGTTTATTATTGCTTGTTGCACTAATAGCTTGCTTATTGTACACCAGCCTGTCTTTTCATCGGTTTGTGTGTTTCTCCGGATGCTGTTTTGGATGCGATTACTGCCCTCCTTTCAGGTATGAGGAAGTTTTATTGTAAGCTAGGTCTCGTTTCACTGAGGGGCGGGTGGTTTGATTAATGTGCAGTCCCTGTACTTCAGTTTTACCAGCGGGTTATTTGAAGGCTGTGTATCCTGAGCAGTGAACTGATTGTAAAACTCGTCTATCCGCATTTGGTAAGTTTTGTTGGGTTTACGGGGGGGAATTTCGGTGTGTGATTGTGCAATTAATAGTAACCCTGTTTTGTGTTTGTATCATTCACGCATGCTATAGGATTCTCCCTTTCGTCCTGGGCGATTATTATTGCAGCTCGGTTCTGTCTCCGCAGCGCGCCGAGCGAACGATATCGGATTACAACTATTTAAAGGGACTTCTGCTGCTGCCGTCTGGTTTCTATTTGTATACGGAGCTGGGGTCCCACGGGTGAAAGATCTTTTTGTGGTGGTGGTGCTGCTTCAACGTTTGCCGTGTGACACTTTTGAAGTGTACGAGTGTGTGATCTGAGTTCACGGTGGGGTGTGTGTGGAAGTGTGCTTTTGGATAACTAGCGCTGGTGATCACTCCGGTGGGTAACCCCAGCCCTGTAATTATATTATATTGTTTAGTTTATTTGGAAGTTGTGTAAATTGGTTTTGTTTAATGTTTCTTCTTTCTGGTTGTTTTTGTTATTTGTGTAATTGTCTGTCACTGGACCTTTTTACCAGTGAGGACATTCCCTTTTTGTTAAGGTTGTTTTTTGTAATTTGGTATAATTTAAGTTTGTGATTATTTGTGTGCTGTTTTTGTCTTTTTGAAATTTCATTTTGTGTAAATTTATTTTGCAGTGTCACTGAGAGCTGTTATGAATGGTACTATATCATTGAGTCTATTTTAAGTGATTTTTCTATCTTGAATTCAAGTTGTGAATAAATTTTTGTATTTTTATATGATGCCCACGTTTCCTGCCTACATTATTTTTTAAGAGAATCGAACCTGTGTGACCTAATAACAAACTTTGGGGTTTATTTATATTTCCTGGGTGAAACCCTCCCAGGTGGCGTAGTCGAATTTTCTACAAGTAGTCAAACTTGAGCTTGTGTGTGCGTTAACCTGTACCGCTTTCTCGCCACATTCTGAATGATTGCTACTTATATTCTTAATAAAACCTTTGCAGTTGTGTTTAATATGTCTCCTTTTCTGAGATGTTTGTTAGAAATATGGTGATTTTCCTTCATGAGCTCATAATGTGAGGATGTTAAACTGTCAAGCAAAGCTGCAAAGATAAACTAATAATGAAATGATTAATTCATGTTCATAATGATTCACATTATTCGATACACTGACTTTAACACACTTCACCTTCTCTCAGTGCCGGGTTACAAGAGCAAAGTTATTGGTTTAGGCTTGTGAGTGCAATTATTTTTAAAATATTTATAGATATTGACTTAAAATAATTTCACCAACTTAGATTGAGTATAAAGATACAGAGATAGTGTAGATAAACTGTGTGTTAATACAATACAACACTACAGTAAACTCTATACAGGCAAAGTCTGATGCTCATCTAATTTTACCCAAGCCCCGCCCATTCAGACACAAAGGACCAATGGAAGCTGCATATGCTGAGCAGCCAATCAGATTGAGCTGATGTTGGATCCAGCCAGTATATTTATTATTTACAGAGTTGGAGTACATGCGTCTGAAGATGAGAATATAGTAAAACTTTAACTGTAACACTGACACTCAAACAGACTCTTGAAAATATACTTCCAGAAGTTTGTTTTTGTTGATACATTTCTTTGAAAAATGAATTCAGATGAATGTTATAAACTGTAAACTTTTTGGTTACTTTAATTAAAACTGGGTTCAAATTCAGTGTATTAAACAGGCTGAACTAATGCTACTGTTAACTGAAAAGATAGTTGAATGTAGTGCAGCACTACAGAGGAAGTGACATCAGAATGATTCAGTCTAGATAGATAGATAGATAGATAGACCCTTTATTGTCCCCCAAGGGAAATTTGCTTTCACAGACTCTGTCAATACACAAAAATAAGGACAATAATAACAATATACAAAAAGACAACGCATGCAGGATCTGTTCAGGTTACAAATTGATTAAAGCAGCAATGGCCATGGTATCCTCTGACCAGATGGAGGCGCTGTATATAGTTGGCTTAGCGCATTTCAGTTTTGATCTGTAGTGCGGCAACAAAACGACAACATTGTGGTCGGAGTAGCCGAGTGGAGGCTGTGCCTGAGCGGTGAACGCATCAGGAATGTTTCCATAACATAAATACAAGGTGTTGTGCCTCCTCGTATGAATATTCACATACTGGTGCAGCGATGGCATGACGCTGCCCAGTTTACAGTTGTTAAAATCCCCCCAAAAAAACAGCGGTGCATCAGGATATTTAGCCATCATAGAGCTAGCATCCTCGGCTAATAAATCCGCTGCTATCCTGGTGTTAGCACTGGGGGGAATGTAAACACAGCTGATCACCACGCATGGGAATTCCCTCGGGAGATACAGTAATACGGCCGCAAAGACAGGGTCAATAGCTCTACATCAGGTGTGCAGATTGAAAGGTGTTTTTTGATGTTAACACACCATCGCTTATTAACGAAGATTTAGACACCACCATCTTTAGTCTTTCCAGACTTATGTGTCCTGTCAGCTCGTAGTAGGGTAAAGTGATCGAGACTCTGAATCCGGGGTGGTCCCATCCAGCCAGGTTTCTGTCAGGGCGATGATATATGCATCTCTAAAGGTCCGCTCCAGGCGGCATTTGGCATGCAGCAGATCCATTTTGTTCCTGAGAGAGCGAACATTAGCCAGCAGAATGGAAGGGAGAGGGGGTCTAAAAGGACGCCTCCTCAACCTGGTGCGCACCCCACCTCTCCTACCCCGTTTTCTTAGTCGGAGTTCTGGAAGTTGATTGACTGTCAGTTTCTGGAGGCAGGTGGAGGAAGATCGAAGCTGGAGAAGCTCATGCCGGCTATAGGTGAGTGGTACAAAGCCGCTAATTCCTGGATGTAAAGCAGTCTAAACTGGTTCAGAGATGATCACTGCTCTGTGTTGTTAAACCAACTGAGGTCTCACACTCAACATGTTTCTAAACCTCAACAGCGAGATCACAGCTCTGAAAACACCACAACTGCTATAAATAATTCACTATTTTAGTTACGGAAGTGTAGGATGGCTATCAACCATGTTAAAGGGATAGTTCACTAAAAAATGAAAATTATCCCGCATCAGTTCTGGCAGGTCACATCAGTCAAGATCGCATCAGCTGACTCTCAGGTGACTCACGTCTACCTATAGATGGTATGCATCGATGTCACTTTCCCGCCGGAACGCGCTCCCTCAGCTGGACTGAGTGGCAAAAGAAGCTGCTGCGTGACTGGATTTAATAGGGGAAACTGCGAAAACCGAGTAAAACAAATGATTACTCTAAAGTTTGGGCTCTAAAGTGTTTAAAACATGTCAAATAAACTTAATACATAGATATTGACATGCAGCCAGGAGTCGTGTTTCCTGACATTTATATGTGCCTGATTTCGATGCCGGGGAAATACATAAAGCAAATATGCCTGTGAATATTTTATATAACTACAATATAGGTAGGTTTAAATCCGAGTAATCACTTATATCAATGTTATATCGTCATATTGTCCAGCCCTAAAACTTGTGTAGTTTTTGTCAGTGTTGTATTTGTCCCGCCCCTCCTCCACTCTGATTGGACGGCTGAATAAAAAGTGACAGTGATGAGCGCAGCGTTTTACTCAAAGTTGAACATTCTTCAACTCGAGGTGACCAGTAAAAATGGCCGAGCTCGAGCTTGAGTGTGAAAAAGACGCTCAGCGCCTCGTTACGCTGCTTTCACATGGGGCATCAGCATTAACGCTTCTCATTTACTTTGAATGGGTGACGTCATGCGTTGCCGAACTGAATTGTGGGTTCCGTCGCATTGCTTCACTCGCATTGCAAGCGGCAGAAGTTGAAGATTTCTCAACTTTTCAAGCGCCAACGCAGGCGTCATCCAATCAGATCGCCTTATGCAAACACTCTAGAGCAGTCGCTAGCCAACTGCGTTCGTGCAGCACCGGAAAGTAATGTAATTGGCTGTAATCACTATAACGGTTGCGTCAACACAAGATTCACACATGCCCTCGGTCAAGCGTTGACGCTGACGCCCCATGTGAATGCAGCGTTACGCTCCTGACATTTAAAACACGCGGCGTTCCCATTGAAAACAATTGAAAAAGTACGCTAGCAGCTGGAAAAAAACGCTTTGGTGGACACACGGCCTTTCAGCCATTCTCAGTAAAAACATTTGTTTGTATAGCGCTATACATCGCAGATTCAAGCAGCCTTGAGGCAGAGATAGGAATTTAAAGATTCATGGTGCAAACAGATTATTCTGCTGTGCCGCAGCACAAAGTAAACCTCACGCTTGTTCTTAAAGGTATAGTTACTATTGGAAAAATGCTCCTTAAAGCTATTAGTTGCTATTAAGAACAAGCTGTTCTTTAGGCTATCTAGTTGCTATTTAAGGCAAATTATTAAAAAAAAAAAAAATGCTTATCACCAAAGCTTCTAGTGTCATTGCCGCATACTATAAGCACATACTGTGGTAAGTTTATTCAGGTCCATGTGTGACAGAGCTTAAATAATGTTAGTTAAAGGTGCAATATGAAATATTTTTGTAGTAAAATATATAAAAACCACGAGGCCAGTGTTATATATTTTGATAACTTGAACACTTACAATATCCCAAATTGCAATTTTAACCAAGGCTCTGGGACGTGTGAGGAGTCGCCTGTCAATGGCGTCATACCCGCTTTAATATTTACACGTTTTAATAGACAAGGGAACAACTGTTTTGATATATTTATAGACAGAAAACTAATTATTGTTATGTAGCTCAACACGTTTAGTCTTATTGTTTAAATCTAATTTTCTTGATTTTTTGCGAGTACCATGCTTTACCATGCCTCAGAGAAAAACACTATTTTGTCAAGTAGCTAACATGGCATAATCAGATGCAGCTTTATTTTTAGTAACAGTAATACAGCATTTTCTCCATAATACAATACGTTTTAAAATGAACTGCATGTCATTTATCAACACAATCATCCAGCATTTAATCTGATATTGTAAAATGGATCTATCTTACTGCAGTGTGTAACAGTGTCTCACAGCAGCCGCCGAGTGAACGCTCAGAGTAACGTTATAACATCATGTTCAACACTCTCAAATGAATCTAATATGATAAACAGAGCCGCGTTACCTCATACTCATGACCTGAAAAGCGGAAGCGGCGCCGGCGACTGTGTCATAATAAAAGTCCCGCTGCCGGAGTGTGTTGATCAATCGCTCCAGCTCCTCGTTCAGCTCCACAACACTCGCTCCTGCTCTGCTTCATACTACAGTAACGTTAATAATCGCATCCATGAACATGGTTTCTTTCCGACTCCAATCCCTATTCTTTTGCACCGTCCGTTGAGGTGGAGACCACGTGTCCCAAGATTCTGCTCTAAAACGTGGCGTCATCAAGCTACGCCTTTGTTTTGAATAGGCCTCTAGTGACCTCTAGTGGCCAAAATTATTACATATTGTAACTTTAAATTCCGCATAAATTGGGGAAACTCACCATTGGCTGTTGCGTCACTCACGTTGTGCACATGATGTTGCGGGGCGGAGCTATGTAATCAGCAGATATCTTGTCCTGCTGGTAAGTCACATCAATGATTGCTCCATCTTAATAACTAAGTTTGGATCATTTTCAAGCCCAAGTCTGAACTTTAAACTACACAAAAGTTAACTTTTTCTGTCTGTCAGCTCCTAGTTGTGTTAGTCGAGTCAAATAAGTGTTATTTGTGATGATAAGATGAAAAGTGTTTTATTTGGCCTGCTTGTGAACTCTGAACTTCTGTTTATTTCATTTAAGACTTCTCAAGCGACATCGATGCGCTGCATTCTAATCAGCCATTTGGTGCCATTTGTCCCAGTCTTGTCTTGACCCAGCCCCAGTAAAGCAACTTTGAGTGACCGTCCACCTGATCTCAGCCGGAATTATTCCATCCAACACACACACAGTCACACATGCTATCTTAGACTTTATGCTTTATGCTCTTTATGATATCCGATCATACTGCAACATTCTGTGTTAAGTTAGCAACTTTTGTGTGGCTTAAAACTTATCAACATGCTTGTCCTTAAATACACAGGGTCTCTTATTCAACACTTGTAGCTTGATGATCCCCTAAAGGAGTGTGAAATCATGGGAGTCGTCATCTTCACTTCCACAGCCAAAGGAATCAGCCTGACTGGAGCAGAAATCGTGTTCATGATGAGGAAGAACACTGTATTTCATTGCTTAGCTGCATCTAACTTAGAGCTATTGCTGTGGGTGTATGCTTCTCCGACCAGACTACCATAGTTTAATACTCGTCTGTGATTTACAACATGCTTGTTGTATCAGATTGCTGCCACTAGGGGTGTAAGCTTCTCCCATTTATAATTTTTTTTTTTTTTTTTTTTTTACAGGCCTAGGCTCATTCAGGTAACTGCATTTAAGGGAACATGGCATTCAGATTTTCACACTCAGTTTGTGTTGGGGGATATCAGCATATGGTTTGTTTTGGTGGGTTTATTGTTGCTTTCCCTCCTCTTATCTGTTATCCTCCTCTTAATATGAACTCTATGCATTATCAATCATATTTGAAGATAGTGGTCCTGACAGAAATGCATGTTTATACACAACTTTATTTACATATTTGATTTTCAATACTTTTCATTTCAAGATAAACATCTAAATGTTTGTTCAGTAGTCCCTGTGTAACTGTGTTTAGTAATTCTGGTGCTTCTAATAGTTACTGTACAAAATAAGTGTCCAAGAGTGTAAGTGTGGATATTGGGACAAGTCGACTTTCATAGCGACATGCCAAGGCAATCATAGAATACTGCATTTTACAACAAAATAACACTTTATAATAATACTTTAAAACTGTTAATTTCCTAACAATGAGTCATGGATAATGAATAGTCTTTCATTAACAAACCGATTTTATCAATAATATTTTAATGATTTTATTTCTAGATTTTAACTGCATGCAGGAAACTGCTAAAAGAAAGAAGTGAAACTAACAGTGATGCAAAGAATATCCTATAAACTATGTTCAGATCAGATGTGTTTCACAGCAGAATGTTTAAACATCATTGAAGAACAAATCAACACTTCTCCATTATGCATTGACATTGCGTCACTAAATAACAACTAGAATTTCAACACTCAGTTCAGATCAGAGGAAGTTCTTTCTTTAGACCCTACCAGCCCTTCCTGTCTGAAGAAAGAGCTGTAACTATATAATGAAGAGAAAGACTGACAGAAACAGAAAATGGCTGATCAGTGTGATCTGTGTCTGCTGGGACTGATCTTTCTCTCTTCACTTCTCACAGGTAAAGAAATCTGGATTTTCTCTAAAGACATTTAGTGGAATTAGTCTGGAAAGAGTTGATTTGAACATGCTCAGTTTATTCTTGCACACATTCACGTTGTGATCTCAGAGTTGTGTATTGATACATACAG
Source organism: Chanodichthys erythropterus (assembly GCF_024489055.1). Taxonomy (NCBI): domain Eukaryota; kingdom Metazoa; phylum Chordata; class Actinopteri; order Cypriniformes; family Xenocyprididae; genus Chanodichthys; species Chanodichthys erythropterus. Next base: position 6,125,477 of record NC_090223.1, read on the forward strand.
ATCATACTGTATTATTCCTGATACTGGACATAGAGTCACTCAAACATCTGATGATCAACAATTATCTTCATATTCAGAGATTTTAACAGCTACATGATCAAGAAAAATACTTTATTCTGAAGAGTGTGATGATTGTGTTCATGAGGAAAAATACTGGATGATTTGAATCTTCTGCTTTTTATGCTGATATGATTTATATTTACATTTATTAATACTGTATATAAAGTGAAATGACATGTAGCCAAGTATAGTGTCCCATTCTCTGAATTTGTGCTCTGCATTTCACCCTTCCAAGTGCAGTGAGTCCACCTGGAGCAGTGGGCAGCTGTTTTTGCTATGGTGCCCGGGGAGCAATTGGGGGTTCGGTGTCTTGTCACCTCAGTTGTCTGTAATGGGAGTGGAAGAGAGCGCTGTTCATTCACTCCCTCCTTTGGGTTACAAGTCTGACTCCAACCATTAGGCCACAACTTCCCCTAATATATCATCATGATCACTGAAATATACTGTGTTTCAGGTACCAGTGGAGTGGATGATGCTCATGTGTTCATCAGTTCTGGTGACAATGTCCATCTGCCCTGTAATAATGATCTTTCTGACTGCAAATCAACTACATGGATCGATAGCAGTTTCAGACATTCAGGGACAGTTTCATTGATTGAATTAGGGAACAAGAAGAAAAACATAGAGAGAAATGAGAGACTGAGTCTGGGGTCTGACTGCTCTCTGAACATCAAAAACATCACAGAAGAAGATTATGGATTATACACCTGCAGACAATTTGTGAATGGAGAACAACAAGGAACTGATACACGTGTTTTTCTGCATGTTCTTCAAGGTAGGGTTATGATTTAAAGGATTAGTTCACTTTCAAATTAAAATTTCCTGATAATTTACTCACCCCCATGTCATCCAAGATAATCATGTCCTTCTTTCTTCAGTCGAAAAGAAATGAAGGTTTTTGATGAAAACATTCCAGGATTATTCTCCTTATAGTGGACTTCAATGGAGCCCAAATGGTTGAAGGTCAAAATTACAGTTTCAGTGCAGCTTCAAAGAGCTCTACACGATCCCAGACGAGGAATAAGGGTCTTATCTAGGCAAGGCAATTTTATTTGTATAGCACATTTCATACACAATGGTAATTCAAAGTGCTTTACATAAAGAAGAAAAATAAAAATAGAACATAAGGAATAGAAATAACAGTAAAAACAGAGAATTTTGCTATCTGGATGGATGAGCTAGGAAGTCTTAGGGAGTTTTTTGTTGTTGTTGTTGTTGTTGTTGTTGTTGTCATCCGTCAGAGTGGATTTTCAAACTGATAAACAAAGTTTCAATCTCCCCTTTTGCCAAGACACCTCAAACTGCACCACACAGCCCTAATTCCCCTTCCGGAGATATCTTCTCTATGCAACGCAGTTCAAATTTCCCCTTTGGAAATTTCCCCCTTTGGAAAGTGTCCTGACTGTAATCCAGAGATACCTTAACCATGCACTACAGCTTAAATTTCCCCATGGTTTGTCCCCTTATCCAAATTTACCAAATTTTAACCTGATCACAAATGCTTTCTTCCTAATTCTCCCAGCTCTTTCAACCAGACAGCAATATTTAAAATGCATTAAAAGTCAGAATAACAAGATGATACATAAAAGATATAAAATACATTAAAAATGAAATAAAAACAGGAAAAGGAATTAAGAGAATAAAAAGATGATACGTATAAAATAAAGTGCAGACAGTTCGGACATAGCACAGTGCTCAATCAGCAAATGCATAGGTAAAAAGATGTGTTTTGAGTCTGGATTTAAATGTGGCTACTGTTGGAGCAACTGTTGGAAGCTGGCTCCAGCTGTGGCTGGCGTAACAGATAAAAGCAGACTCTCCTTGCTTTGAGTGAACCCTTGTTATTTCTAAATGACTTGATCCTGATGATCTGAGTGATCTGTTAGGTTTATATTCTATGAGCATATCTGCAATGTATTGAGGTCCTAGGCCATTGAGTGATTTATAAACAAGTAACAGTACTTTAAAATCAATTCTAAATGCAACTGGAAGCCAGTGCAAGGACCTGAGAACTGGTGTGATGTGTTCATGTTTTCTGGTTCTGCTCAGAATCCTGGCAGCAGCATTTTGTACGAGCTGCAGCTGTCTTATGGTCTTTTTGGGAAGGCCAGTGAGGAGTCCATTACAATAATCCACCCGGCTGGTGATGAAAGCATGAACAAGTTTCTCTAAGTCTTGACTGGAGACAAAGCATCTAATTCCTGCAATATTTTTGAGATGATAATATGCTGTCTTTACATGGCTACTGAAACTCAGGTCTGACTCCAAAATCACACCAAGATTCCTGACTTGATTTTTAATTGTTTGACCCCTAGAGTGAAGGTACATGTTCACTTTGAGAACTTCATCTTTGTTTCCAAACGCAATGACTTCAGTTTTGTCTTTGTTTAACTGAAGGAAGTTTAGGGACATCCAATTTTTAATTTCATCAATGCACTGGCACAGGGAGTCAGTGGGGCTGTAGTCGTTAGGTGATAGGGCAAGGTAAATCTGGGTGTCATCTGCATAGCTGTGATATGCAATTTGGTTCTTTCTCATTGTTTGGCTCAGTGGCAGCATATATAGGTTGAACAGGAGGGGTGCAAGTATTGAACCTTGAGGGACTCCGCATGTCATGGATGTCCACTCAGACTTATGGTCACCGATACTCACATAATAACCTCTCCCTTCTAAGTATGACCTGAACCATTTAAAGACCATCCCAGAAAGCCCAACCCAGTTTTCGAGCCTGTCAAGAAGAATGTTGTGATCGACAGTGTCAAACGCAGCACTGAGATCGAGAAGAACCAGCACTGATAATTTACCTGAATCTGTGTTTAGGATATAATTTATTATCTTTATGAGCGCTGTCTCTGTGCTGTGATGCGGTCGGAAACCAGATTGAAAGTTGTCAAAATATCCATTCAAGCTTAAGAATTTGTTCAGCTGATTGAAAACAACTTTTTCAATGATCTTGCCTATGAAAGGATGATTTGAGATTGGCCTGTAGTTACTCAATATGGTGTTATCCAGATTGCTCTTTTTCAGGAGGGGTTTAACTACTGCAGTTTTCAGGCATTTTGGAAAAGTCCCAGAGAGAAGTGAGGCATTTACCACTTCTAGGAGATCTGCTTCTAAACAGTTAAAAAACACTTTTGAAAAAAGATGTGGGAAGTGTGTCAGGGGCGCAGGTTGATGTTTTAAGGTGCTGTACTGTTTCTTCCAAAATTTTACCATCGATTGCTTTGAAAACAGACATAATAGCTGCTTTCTGAGGTTGTGATCTGATCTGTTTTACCCCAGTGCAGCTCAAGGATGTGCTGATCGCCTTTCTGATATTATTAATTTTCTCAGAGAAGAAGGAAGCAAACTCACAGCATTTGCTGTCTGAGAGCATTTCACTGGGAATCTGACTTGGGGGGTTTGTTAGTCTCTCTACTGTAGCAAAAAGAGTGCGGGTGTTGTTTAAGTTTTTGTTTATAATATTTGAGAAGAAGGTCTGTCTAGCTTTGCCTAATTCCACATTGAAAGCATTAAGAATATCTTTATAGATGTTATAATGGATTTCGAGTTTTGTCTTTCGCCACATGCGCTCAGCTTTTCTGCATTGTCTTTTCATATTTTGCACTGCTGTTGAGTTTCTCCATGGTGCTTTTTGTCTGCCACTCTTCTTCCTGACTTTCACAGGAGCAATGTTATCAATAACGTTCTGTACTTTTGAGTTAAAAGAATCAAGGAAAAAAATCAACAGAGTCTGCAGATATGCTTGGTGTTACAGATATAGCCTTCATAAACAGTGCACTAGTATTCTCATTTAAGCATCGCTTTTTGACCGAGATAGATCTAGCTTCAACAGTCGGAGAGATCAATATATCAAAGAAAATACAGAATTGATCAGATAGCGCTACATCCTTAATGACAATGGATGAAATGTTTAGACCCTTACTGATAATTAAATCTAGAGTGTGTCCACGATTGTGTGTAGGTCCATGTACATGTTGAGTCAGATCAAAAGTATTCAAAACAGTTATGATTTCTTTTGACATATTGGATTCTGCATTTTCTATGTGGATATTAAAATCCCCAGTAATAGCAAAACAGTCAAACTCAGAGGAAATTGCTGATAACAGTTCTGTAAAGTCCTCCACAAAGGCTGGAGAGTATTTTGGAGGCCTGTAGATAACTATAAGTAGAATGCGAGGAGCACCTTTTAATACAATACCCAAGTATTTGAAAGACAAGTAATCACCAAATGACACTTGCTTGCATTGATAGACATCTTTAAATAGAGCAGCAACACCTCCACCTCTCCTAACAGCTCTGCAGACACTCATAAAAGTAAAGTTAGGAGGGGCTGTTTCATTCAGGATTGTTGCACTGCAGCTGTCTTCAAGCCATGTTTCATTTAGAAGCATAAAATCTAGGTTGTTTGTGGTTATTAAGTCATTGACTAGAAGTGATTTATTTTTAAGGGAACGAAAGTTTAAAACTGCTAACTTAACAGTCTTACTTTCTGTCTCTACAGTAATCTTAGTTTGACGTGTAATAGGTAGCAGATTAAATGGGTTTGCCAAACGGTTTGAGAAGGCCTTAGGCTTTCTATCATGTAATAAAACAGAAATAGAGAAAGCAACAGGCACACTGGGTTCCCGCTTGTTCTGTAAACATTTGACAAAGTCAGTGTTATCATAGCGGGGACCCGACACACATCACTGAGAGCTGTTATCGGTTGTTTTTGATTCACCTAGAACAGATGAAGGAGGGTGAGGGCGCTGGCGTTGTGGCAGGGGCCGAAGAGCTCTCGCAGGAGGAGGAGGAGGGCGAGCTGGGCCCACAGGCTTTGGTGGTTTCAGGGCTTGATGCTTTTTTGTTGATATCTGGGGGCTCGCAGCAAAAGAGTGGGAGAGTTCCAGCGTACACCAGTTCCTCCATTTTCTCTGAGAAGCACAGAAGAGGGGATGCTGGAGAGAGGGATAACGTGTCCGGTGAGAGGGGCTGTTGCTCTGGTGTTACCGGAGGCTGTAATATGTTGTCCTGGCTTCCCTGGCTGTTTTCCCGAAAGTCATCCTTGGGTGCTGAATCTTGGAGCAGTTCTAACACGTCACTGTCTCTCGGTGAGCTCTGTGGGCAGGGCTCAGTCAGGATTGTGTGCATGAGCAGTGGTTGTTGTGGCTGCGTGGTGTTATCATTGACCTTGTGGGATGTGTCAACCGCATGTCCATTCAGATGCTGAAATGAAGTCCTGTGGTCAGTTGTACTCTGTCCAGGTGTGTTTGTGCCATTCAGATGCTGAAGGATGATGGAGGGAGAAGTAGATATTGCCCTTTAGCACTCTTGAGCCCAGTTTATTTGGGTGCAGGCCATCATGAGTGAACAGTTGTCTCTGACTCCAGAACAGATTAAAGTTGTCGATGAAATTCAGTCCTTTTAAGTTGCAGGTTTTTTGCAGCCACGTGTTAAGCCCAAGCAACTGTGTAAATCTATTTGTTCCTCTTGCTGGGAGTGGTCCACTGATGAACGACTGAACTTTTAGTCTTTTAAGCATTTCAAAAAGTTCATTGAAATCCCTCTTAAGGAGTTCTGACTGCTCCTTCCGAATATCATTCTTCCCCACATGAATGATTAGTCGATTTGCAGTTTTATATTTCATCAGAATGCTCTTAAGTTCCCTGTTTACATCAGAAACTGTTGCTTGTGGAAGGCAGCATGTAGTTATATCCCTGCTGCTAATGTTTCTGATAATATAGTCACCCACTATCAGAGTCCTGGGCTCGGCTGCTCTCTGAGCTGAGTGCCGCTGACTGTTCAACCTTGAGCGGCAGTTAGCATCGGTGTTAGCTGCTGACTGATTTGATCTGTGTCCGATCATGTTTGGGGATTCCTCACCCACATTCATCACGTCTGGAGATTCCTCACCCACATTCATTAACACTTCAAATCTGTTCTCCAGATGTATTGGCGGTGGTAGGGAACTAGTGTTTGGGGTAGAGGATGCTACTGCATTAATATGTGATACTCGTGACAATCTGCTGTCTCGAGTGCCTTTGGGTCTCGCTCCCTGTTTGTGCCATCAATTAATATGTTGATCAATTCCGGCACTCAGTACGGTCTGTTTAGGGGCATTAGATTCATGGGACTCACCGACTGTGTGCTGAGGACGTCCATGATGAAGCTCTGTTGTGTGTTCCTTCTGGTTTGGTAGTCCCGCAAGTAACTTTGTTTCAAGAACTGCAATCCTTTGTAGAAGTCTGTGGCAGTTTGTGCAGCAGGTAGATTCTTCAACCAGAGGAGGCATATTATTTCTAATCCTTTTGGATGTAGGCAGCTGTGTTTTCCCTTCTCCAGAATGTAAGCTGATGGCTGCCGTCAGTGGGAGGCTGGTTGGATAAAAATTCCCCTTTTTTGTAGCAATTCTTCCAGTTAAAATGATTGTTGGTGCCAAGATTTGTCGTTTGAGCACTGTGCCTATTTGCTGTAGTTAAAATTAGGAGATAAAATATAAAATGATGAGCATTTATGGTTAAAACATATAATTTTTTATTTTATTTTTTAGAAAATGATTGATGGTTTCTCTAGATAAGACCCTTATTCCTTGTCTGGGATCGTGTAGAGCTCTTTGAAGTTGCACTGAAACTGTAATTTTGACCTTCAACCGTTTGGGCTCCATTGAAGTCTACTATAAGGAGAATAATCCTGGAATGTTTTCCTCAAAAACCTTCATTTCTTTTCGACTGAAGAAAGAAGGACATGAACATCTTGGATGACATGGGGGTGAGTAAATTATCAGGAAATTTTAATTTGAAAGTGAACTAATCCTTTAAACGCGCATGTTTGCTGAAAAGACTCGAATCTGTCATGTGATTTGTGTCTTGTGTTCAGTTTCAGTGTCTCCATCATCATCATCATCATCATCCTCACAGACTGAGATCAGTCCAGGTCGCTCTGTGACTCTCTCCTGTCAGTTGTATTCATATGATGACAAAACTCGTGATTATTTGGTCCGTTCTGAGGGACTTCAGCTGTTGTGGGTGAATCAGGCTGGTGTTGATCTGAAGACAGACTCCAGATATCAGATATTATTCTCATCAGATCCCTGTATCATCACTCTGACTACAACACTCCTGAATGAAGATGACAACAGAGAGTGGAGATGTCAGCTTACTCTCAGAAATCAACTCCAGACCTCAGTCAGATACACTGTCAAGTATTCAGGTGAGAAACAACTATTACTACTGTAAAATATGATGTTAATGTCCTCCAGATGAACATCTGAACATTCATCTTCTGATTCCAGTCAGCAGCTCAAACTCTGAGAAGAAATCAACACTTAAAAGTACACATACTAGAGCAAATATACTCCATCATATATATATATATATATATATATATATATATATATATATATATATATATATATCTATATATATGTGAATGATGAAACTGACTTTTTTAACTTAAATGATTGAGCATTTATTAGAAACAAGTCATCTCATGTTAGTGTGAGCATCTTTAGCACAATAACTGAGTCACTGATTCAGATCTGATCTGGACTGCAGCAGTTAAAATAATATCAAGACATTTCTTTCACAAACTGAGACTGATTTGTGTTCATGCATTCAAATATGATTTTAATTTTAATAGTTTTACCATCAACTACAGCATCAACACTGACTCCAACCTCTCTAGGTGTGTATGAAGATCATCCTCATTTCAGTGCTTGTTTTTACACTCTGGAGTTTTTCTAGAATCAGGATCTAAATGAACTCATTGTAGTGAAAATGAGCTCAGTGGACATCAGTATTAATATGACTGTAATATCGTCTCTCTCTCAGTGATTGTGATTGTTGTCGCTTCATTCGCTGTTCTCCTTCCTGCTCTTATTCTCTGGATGATTCGTAGAAAAAGAGACGGTAAGTTTTTACAGTTTCTCATATTATATAACAAAAGAACAAAAGTCCAAAACATCGGACTAAATAAACATGTAATTTAGACAATTCCTCTTAGACAGAGTTTGATGTTTCTATTCTACAGCACTAGAATTCTTCTGAAATCAACATATCATACATATGATCATACATATTCCCTTGATGTTATGTTTCAGATAACAGAAGAGGAACTGATGACTCTGAGGTGAGTATTGTAGGTCGATCCATGAGTTATTAGTGTTTATAAGCTCTGATCCTGAAATATGACACTCGTATTAGTCAGATTATATAATGACAGGTTAGTGTATTTGAACTGTTTCTGCTCTAAAACTCACAGATAAGAATAAATATGATGAACCAACGACACAATCAACATTTACATTCATCTGCTGCCAGTGAACAATATGATTCATCTTCAATAATCTGTGTATATTTGTGTATATTTGACACTGTGGTGATTTTCCTGTAACATCCATTCATGTCACAAGGATCTGTCATCATAACGTCATTGTGGAAACTTGGCATCAATAAACCACACAAGAGAGGAGAATGCAGGAGAGGATTTTACTAATAACTGCTCTTTTTACAGGATCATCAAACACGACCTGTCTATCCAACAGGACAGAACACTCTTCCTCAACAGGTAAATTCACACTCAACATAAGCACACACACCCCCTAGAGGACACAACTGGAACTGCCACAATTGAACTCAGTCTACTGCAGTCATGTCTGAATAATAGATTTAATCTAAACTTGTAGATGAAGTTGTCACATGACGCTCGTTTTACACAAACATTTGCAGTGTAAAGCACTAGTGATGGAACGGCCTTTAATATCTTGGTTTGTCATATTTCCATTGGTGTTTAGGAGCAGACAGATGATCATGTGACTTATACTGAGGTCACTGCGTACAGTAAAAACCAAGACCAAAAGAAGAAGGTGAGAAACACTTCCTTGATGTTGTCCAGCTTCTCTCAACATGATAGTTTGTGTTTTCTTCTGAATTTGTGTCATGAATTGAGCTCAAACATCATGCTGTAATAATTGTGTGTTGAAACAATAACTGTGATGTTCATTCAGGTTCGCTGTGATGATAAAGTGACTTATGCTTCCATCAGAGGAGCAAAAGCTGGATCTCAGGAAAACTGCAGTGAACTTTATGCCTCTGTGAACAAGAACCATCACAAATCAGTCAAATAATGACACACAAACCACATGAGCAGAAGAATATGAATCTAATAGAACTGAGTCCTAATGGTGTCATTGAGTGCCATTATAAACACTTTCAATGTCTTTTACATGTTCACAAACAAACCCAAGTGATGCTCTGATTTATTTGTAGTTATTGCTTATTTTTCTCAGTTCAGCATGTTTTTTGTATAGTTTCTGTCTGCTTGTTGATCAGTTAATGCTAGTGTCTTTATTATTCATTCAGAGCTGCAGGTTTGGACAAAGTCTAGAAAATGACGACACTTTTACTCTCGCACATCATTCTCATTAAATGACAAATAAATGGTGAAATTATAACAGCATTTTTAAAATTAAAATCAGCTCTTTCAAATAAATATTCTTCAACGTATTTCTTGTTTTTAACTTCTTGTTGTTTTGCTTTTCCCCTGCTCCATATGTAGTGGTAAGAGTCATGAAATATCATGTCATATTTTTTTTTTCCATGAGAGGTCAGCAGAGACACCCAATGTGAGACTTTGAGTTGTTTTAGCAAGTTTTCTTTACGAGTTATTTTGTATTTACATGAAAGAATGTGCTGAAATTATATTATTATTACACTGTTAATAAATCTAGTAATTTAGAGTTAAAAAAAAAATTCTTAAAAAAAGCATTAGAAATAGAAAACAATGAATAGAAAACAATTGAAATAGAAAACAATGATATCAGCTTTCAGTAAAAAGAAAAGTATAATGTGTTTCAGGTACAGGAGGAGAGGATGAGTGTTAAACCTGACTTCTGTTGACAATAATGTTGATCATATCATCAACTTAATACTGTGTGAAATTTACACTGAAATGTGTTCATTAAAAAAGTTACTTAATGAAACTGTCCTGATAACTTAGAGAGAATAAATGTTGAAATTAGGTGTTATTTTGTGTATATTTTAGTAAAGGGATGCTCCTGATAGTGTTTAATGTCATTGTGTTTCACATTTAAGAGTTTCTGTTATTTTGAAGTTTTTGCTGTTTAATAGTGCTGCAGGAATGACTTATTTTTTTCGGCAAACCTGGAAGTTACAGTACCATCACCGTGGTTACCTCGACAACATCTGAATAGGATGAATAAGCAAAATAAGCAATATTCGCCTCATTAGGTTTAGGCCTTTTGGCAAATGTCTCAATTAAGTTTAGCTGTTTTAGAGAGCGTTTGCTCATGTTGAACCTTGCTGTAAACAATAACTATCTGAATTGTAATTTGTAGTGTGTGGAAAAAGCGCCAATTAAACAAAACTAAAGCCAATAGATTTCTTTTCACCCATCCCCCACTATTCAAGTACATACACACTTTAAAACACACAAACGCACACCTTTATTTATTCTCTTATGCTTTCTCAATATGTCGTGAGAGTATACAGATAGATTAATAATCATTTTAACAATGATGTAAAAATAAATAAATAAATAAACCCGGCATTAATTAGCGCCCTCTCATGGTACACACAGTGCGTACAGCCGTATCGCTGCAGGAGCCACTGGTTAAAATCAACTGTCTCTTTCTCGTCTCCTGTTGATGTGTACTTCTTCTTCTTCTACTAAAGAGAAGCCCATACTAGAGTGATAATAGAGCAATAGGGATCTGGCCTCGGGTGCCAAAAAGGCTAGAAACGGCCCTGCAGATCTGGACACTCAACAGCCAAGGCATGTGCGAGTATCATTTGACCACTAAACAGTGATTTAGTGTTACGATTGTGAACCCCTTTAACAAAGCTGCTTTATAGTATTGAAACTGATGGTTCGTCCAGCGATTGTTAATTTACTCTTTCATTGTCTCATCCCCCTGTTATGATACGGTTCAGATTCATTTCTCACACTCTCACTGCGAGAACGGTGTGTTTGTGTTTGTTAGTTTAGTTATGTGTTTGTGAATTAGTTAAATAAAACTTGCGAGTTGATTCTGATCTGCTTATAAACCAATGTCCCTGATTATGATCACAGATATGTGCTAAGAAAACAATGTTTTTCTGTGGCCACGGAAAATATTTTTGAAAAGATGATTGACGATCAATACTGAGTGTTTTCTGGCTGAACAGATTAGCTGATTGTAATATTAATTCAGCTACATTAAGATAATTTGATTAACTAATTCAAATATTTATAATTAATCATAATGAGTTATGATTAATTAGTAATATTTCCCTTTTGAGCTAATTTTGCCTACAGAATTATGTGGGTTTTTTTTCCTTTCACTCTTCCACTTCTCTCTGTCCAGTCCACCTTCATCACTTTCACCTTCTTTATCCCGTCTAAAGAACTTCATTTCTGTATGTTCAACAAAAGCACTGTCCAGTTACAAAATTATGAACGTGTTGTAATTTCAATGTTTTGCCGCTGGGGGGCGATGATCTCTGTGAACCCATGAATCATGCAGATTTACTGAGATCGCCCTCCAGCTGTGAACTATTGAACACAATCTTTATGGGTTTTACCGGTTTACCTGATCTCTGATCAGTTTTATACATTTGCAGATGTTTTAATTAATCATTAGTATAATTAAAAGAAATAATAGTTGTTACGACCCCGTCTAGGGTGAGGCCGCAACATAAACTGCAATTGAAATCAAAGATCCTTTGTACACTTTTATTTACAAAACCACAAATGAAAGCACAACTTCAGGGATGTGCAAAAGCCAAAACAACAAACAAACAGCACACAATCTCCTAACAGAAAAACCTAAATTCCCTAACAAAAGAAAAGAAAAGAAAAGAAAAGAAAAGAAAAGAAAAGAAAAGAAAAGAAAAGAAATTATCCTAATTGCCCATCTAATGAAAAACAGTAGAAAACAGTATTTACAAAGGAAATGGCACTCACCCCCTACAGCTTCCTGATGTGGAAATGATATTTACAATATTTTACAAAAAAAATATACAAAAGGGAAAATGAGATTGACAACGACTTATCAACTCAAACCCAAAAATAACACTAATAGACCTGAAAGAATTGCAAAATCATTTAATATGTTGACAGGTTTATCAGATCACAATCTTATTCTTGTCACAAGAAATCTTACCAAAAAACGTTTTCATCCTTGTACTAGAGGAAAAAAAGAAACTATTACAATTCCTAAAAATAATTATCAAAACTTTGTAGCTGCAGCTAACCAAATTCAATGGGATGACATTTTATCTTTAGTTGATTGTGAAAAAGACAGCAAAATATTTCTAAAAACACTTGAGAGAACTATTAAAGAATTCTCACAAAAAATCAGGTACAAACAATGCAAAAATACTGCACCCTGGATAAATCCAGACATCATAAAAATAATGAAAGATCGAGACCAAGCCTTAAAAATAGCAAATAAAATCAACTCATGATAGAGGACGTTTCACCATGTTGAGAAATAAAGTTGTAAGATCATTAAGAAAAGCAAAGGCAGACTTCTTTCTCACTATAATTGAAAAATCCAATGGAAATACTAAAATAATATGGAACCAGTTAAGAAAAATGATAGGTGATCGCCCCAAAGAACAAAACATTCCAGAAATTAAAATAAATGCAAAATTGACAAATAATCTTCCGCTTATAGCAGAAGCATTTAATCACCGTTTTATTGATTCTGTGGCTAACATAGCAAACTGTTTTACACCAGAGAATATATACACTCCGTCAACAGACAAAAGTCAATTTGTTTTTAGTTTAATTAATGTCACAGAATCAGAGGTATCACAGACCATTATATCACTCAGACCATCAAAATGCAAAGATATTAGAGTGACGTGACGTGCTCATGAACCTAGTCGCACTTGAGTAGAGCTCCGTACGTTTGGCCCCTTTTTACTGATTTTTTCGTTTTATTTTAAGTTTACTTCATTAATAATACTATTCCTGATGGCTCACAATCGGAAACAGCAGGAGATGTCTCCGTCGGCTTCTCCGATTAAGAAGAAACCCAAACCACCGACCACAGGTGATATGGTGGATAAGATGGCGAACACTGTTGCGCACTTTGAAGACATTCTAAGAGTTGACGGCGATGCGGAACGAATTCGCCTCTCACATGTCAGTTGTTCAGTCGCTATGCTCCAAACTGGATCTTCTCACGGGGGAGATGAGAGAACAAAAAGTTGTCGCAGACCACGATAGGTGAGTAGCCGCGCTCGAGCAACAGGTCGTGGACTTACAGAATCGCAATAGGCGCAGTAATCTGCGTCTGGTTGGACTGCCTGAAGGGTCCGAAAAGGACGACCCTATGGGCTTTCTGAAAAGTTCGCTACCTACGTGGCTCCCGTTTCTGGCGGACAAAGAGATTGAAGTGGAACGAGCGCACCGCGTGTACACAAGGCACTCCTCAGATCGCGCTAAACCACGGGTTTTCATCTTTAAACTTCTGCGATACACGGACAGGGAGCTCATTTTGCGGGCCGCCAGACTTCACGCCCCGGTGAAAACATCCGACGGAGCAACGCTGTCTTTCTTTCCAGATTTTTCTCCACTCACCGCAAAAAGAAGAAGTGCATTCGGGCCAGTTAGGAAGGAAATGAGAGAGGCAGATATCCAGAATTTCCTTCTCTATCCTGCAACGCTGAAGGTCATTCTCAATCAAGGTGAACCTAAAATGTTATACTCCCCAGAGGAAGCAAGAGTCTTCCTCAGATCCCATTCATCCACCAACCCTCAGTGAACTTCAGCTGGGCATTTGCTATCTAATCGGAGAAGAGATGCCATAAATGGTTAGGCGACTGTGTTTTTCACTTTGCGTTTTTCACACGGGTGTTTTGATGGTAGACTCAACTGGTTTTGTTCTCAAATTTGTATTTTGTCTTATTATGCAGTAATTCTGTCCGATACCTATGACTGACCTTAATATTCTAAGTTGTAATATTAATGGCCTAAATGGCCCACACAAACGTACAGGTTTTCTGGATTTTCTGCGAAGGAAAAAGATTGATATGTTGTTAGTTCAAGAGTCCCATTTGAGAGAGGAGGATGTACACAGGTGTAATAACAAGTTTTATGAAGTGGTATCTCATTCATCTTCGGATGCTAAAACCAAGGGGGTCCTAATATTGGTGCGGAGGACTTTAAATATTACTATTTTAGATAAAGGTTGTGATACAGACGGTAGAATAACACACATAAAAACAATAATGGAGAATAGGAATATTGTACTTATTTCAGTTTATGCCCCTTGTACTCCTGACCCTATTTTTTTCTCTGTTTTGTCTACCTATCTTTTAAAATTTTCAGATTTTGAAATTGTATTGGGTGCAGACATGAATTCTGTAATGTCACATATTCTAGATAAATCTGGACCAAAGGAATCACACTCTCAAGCCGTCTGTTCTGCCAAACTTAGGCAATGTGTAACCTCATCTTCACTGGTGGATAGTTGGCGCTTATTAAATCCTTCTGCTAAGTCTTTCACTTTCTTTTCTGCTACGCATAAATCTTATTCGCGAATTGACTATATTTTCATCTCTTCTTCTTTATCTTCAGCTGTTTGTGATGCCGATATCTGTTCCTTATCTTTGTCAGATCATGATGGAAATCTGTGCAGACTATCTTTGATCCCTCGGCCATCTCGTGCGACTAGATGGCGGTTTAACCCTAAATTGTTACAGGATGAAAACTTTTGCTGTCAATTCAGAAATAAATTTGCTGAGTTTATTGAAATTAACCAAGGTTCAGTGGATGATCCACGAACACTCTGGAATGCAGTTAAAGGATTTATAAGAAATAACTCAATTTCTTATGCTTCTTTCCTTCAGAAAAACCGACATAAGAAGATAGTTGAACTGGAATCACAGCTCCAGAATTTGACTAGAGACAATCAACGTTGTTTCTCAGACAATACTCTCAGCAAAATTATGGCGGTCAGGTCCGAACTTAATTCATTACTGAGATCCAGGGCAGAATTCCTGATTCAAAGATGCAGGCAGAATTACTATTTTCAAGGAAGTAGACCAAGCCACCTTTTAGCTTTAAGAATACGCAACAGTGAAAAGTTTGCTAATATTTCTGCAGTGAAATCCCAATCCGGGCTCATTATGACGGACCCAAAAGACATTAATATTTCTTTTCATACTTTCTACTCTAACCTCTATACTTCTTCTGCTGTTGGTGACCCTGATTCTTTTACAACTTTTCTGTCCAACCTTGATTTACCTAGGCTGTCAGATTCAGATTCAGATTACCTGGCTGAACCGATTACTCTTCAGGAGCTGGAGATAGCAGTCCGATCTATGAACAAGGGGAAATCCCCTGGTTTAGATGGTATTCCAGTGGAGTTGTACACTACTTTTTGGTCAGATTTAGGCCCCCTTTTGTTAGATATGATACATTTTTCAGTTACTCAAGGCTCATTTCACCCATCTATTAATATAGCTGTTATTTCTCTCTTATTAAAAAAAGATAAAGATCCGACTTCCTGTTCTAGCTACCGGCAACTTTCCTTGAAGGGACTGATGTTAAATTATATGCTAAGGTACTATCTCGGCGTCTAGAGAAATTTATGAACAGGCTAGTTCACCATGACCAAACAGGGTTCATTAAATCTCGCTCAGCTTCGGATAACTTACGCAGGTTATACCATATTATTAATTCAACTAATAGTTTGTCCTCCCCTTGTGCAGTGTTATCTTTAGATGCTATGAAAGCTTTCGACCAGCTAGAATGGAACTATTTATGGGCAGTTCTACAGCATCTGGGTCTAGGATCGAGTTTCATAAACATGATAAAAGTTCTGTATGCCAATCCAGCAGCCTCTGTTCTCTCGGGTTCTGTTTGCTCTAACCCGTTCTTTATACACCGAGGTACTCGTCAGGGTTGCCCGCTTTCTCCTCTGTTATTTGCCTTATCCTTGGAACCCTTAGCTCAAGCGGTCCGACAATCTGAAACTATTTCTCCCATAATTATAAGGAATACTCATCATCATATTTCTTTATTCGCTGATGATATCTATTGTTTTTGGAGAAGCCGTCACATTCTATTCCTCATGTATTGAATTTATTTGACCATTTTGGATCTCTCTCTGGGTTTAAAATTAATTGGAGTAAGTCTTGTCTACTTCCCCTTAATTCTAAATTTGATCCCATTTCCCTTTCTGTATCTATTCCATTAGTTCAAAACTTTAAATACTTGGGGATGGATATTTTTCCTTCCCTGCAAGAAATTCTTTCAAAAAACTACAATAGCATTCTAACCAAAATATCCTCAGATTTGGAAAATTGGTCTCGTCTTCCTACTTCTCTTCAGGCTCGCATATCGGTGATTAAAATGAATGTTCTCCCACGTGTTAATTTTTTTTCCTCCATGATTCCTCTCGCTCCACCAGTTGGCTACTGGAACAAACTTGAGGCATGTGTTTCACGATATATATGGAATGGGAAACGTCCTCGTATTAAACTGACTACCTTACAGCGAAGTAGATTACATGGAGGGCTTTCTTTCCCTAATTTTAGACTATATGCTCAAGCCTTCTCCCTCCACCCTTTATCAGTTTGGTTTGACCCTGACGCTTCCGTATCTTGGAGAGCAACTGAGGAATCTATTGTTTATCCTTATAAATTAAAGCATCTAGTTTTTTCCGGAGTTCCGCTTAGGCAGTGTAAATCTAGGTTTGGTCCCATTGTAACCCATCTCCTCTCCACATGGAGGGAGGTTGAAAGACGTTTACAACTAGTTACAATATGGCATAAGCATTCGCCAATTTTCCACAACAACAATCTTTTGTCAGGCAATACTCCATTCCATTGTCCCCAATGGACTCATCATAAAGTAAACACTCTGGGAGATATCTTTGATGATAATGGTTTACAATCCTTTCAGAATCTCAAAAATCAATATAATCTGCCAGGCACTTCCTTTTTTATGTATTTACGCATTAGATCGGCCCTACGGGCATACGGGGTGCCTTGGAACTTTCAACTGCCTATTCACCCTTTGCGCAAACTAATCCTCCCGTCGGAGGAATTTCCCTCTTCTGTTTCAGTCATTTATCTTTTTCTTCTTGAGCATTCATATAAACCTTTATCTATTACAACTGTTTGGGCTAAGGACCTTAATGAGGATGTGCATGTTTTATTTTCAGATCAGATATGGGGAATGTTTAAACTGTCTTCTAAAAACCCTAACCACCAAATGATTCATTGGAAATTGCTGCATAGGGTCTACTTGACTCCAATGAAACGTTTTCATATGAAGTTGTCATCTTCTCCTAAGTGTAATCTCTGTTCACAAGGATCATTAGGCACATTTTTGCATTTCTTCTGGGAGTGCCCCTCTCTCTCTCCTTTTTGGACTCAGCTCTCACAGGACCTTTCTTATTTGTTGGGTACTGAGATAAGTCTGACTTCACGCCATTTTTTCTTGAATGACTTTTGGGACCTCACCTTGTCCGTCCAACAAAGATGTTTACTACTGGCTGCTCTCACTGCAGCAAAAAAGTTGCTAGTCAACCGTTGGAATCCTCCTCACACAATGGACAGACGAACCTGGGCGGTATATTTGTTGGACATTATCTCAATGGAACTCTTAACTTCTCGCATACATGGATCTAATGTGAAAACTGTCAATTTATGGCATTCATCTTTCAAGGTTGTGTCCTCTTTTCTAAAATCTTTGTAAATATTTTATTGTATTTTATGTATTAATATTACTTAATTTATTTTATTATTATTTATTTTACTTTATGTATTTATTTATTATTTTTCTTCTCTACCCTTAAGTCTACCAAGGGGTGGGATGGGTTGGGATGGGTTTTAAACTTGCACAGTTGCTTTTTGTTTTACACTGCTGTTCACAGGAGAAAATTCAATAAACAGTTGTTAACAAAAAATGCAAAGATATTTTTGATATGGATACGATAATGCTCAAGGCACTAAGTACATCTGTCACATCCCCCATCACTAAAATAATCAACATGTCTATTTCACAAAATATTTTCCCAAGCATGTGGAAACCAGCTATTGTTGCTCCAATTTTCAAAAGTGGAGATCCTCATTCCATGTCAAACTACAGACCCATCAGTATATTGCCTACAGTGTCTAAGATTGCAGAGAAACTAATAGCAAAACAAATTATTAACCATCTAAATACCACACCCTTTGCTCTTCACCCTATGCAGTTTGGCTTTAGAGCCAATTACTCCACCGAGACTGCGACTTGTTTTTTTACTGAAAACATCAGAGCTCTGTTGGACCGAGGTGGGGTTGTTGGTGCGGTGTTCCTGGATCTTAGGAAGGCTTTTGATACTGTTAATTATACAATTTTGCTGACAAAATTATGCAGTTTTAACTTTTCCTCGGATGCTCTTAAATGGACTGAGTCTTATCTCACTGATCGTTTCCAACATGTCAGAGTCCAGTCTTTTAAATCAGCCGCCCTTAGTCTGTCCACCGGTCTTCCTCAAGGATCTATTTTAGGGCCTCTATTGTTCTCACTTTATATTAATGACCTTCCGTTCGTCTGTCCTGATGTTTCTGTACAGATGTGTGCTGATGACACTGTAGTATATGTTCATGGTAAGAATATTTCTCAGGTGGCCGAGAAACTCACTAAATCCATTGATAATATTACAGCTTGATTAAAACAATCCTGCCTGCAGCTGAATACATCAAAAACAGTAGCAATGTTTTTTCACAAAGTCCAATAAAAACTTCAGTGTTGAGCCAAATATTTTCGTTTCTGGGGAAAGGCTGCAGATCGTGTCAGAATACAAATATCTGGGGGTTTTGATTGATTCATAGTTGTCATTTACATCACATGTAAAAAGGGTCTGTAATCGTATCAAATTTAACCTCATGAATTTTAGACACATTCGACATCAAATGTCCACACAGGCAGCAAAAATGTATATGCCTTCTATGATCTTATCACATATTACGTACTGTCTACCCATCTGGTCACAAGCTGGTGTTACATCTCTGAATCCTCTGCAGTCACTTTACAAACAAACTGTTAAAATTCTGGATAAGAAACCAATTATTTCTCATCATTGTCCAATATTACAAAAACACAGATTACTCAGTTGGGAAAACATGGTCAAATACTCAAATCTATGTCTTCTATACAAAATTATTAATGGTTTATCATCTCCTCCACTCCACCAGTTTGTTAACATCCGTACAGCTGATCACAGCAGAACCAGAGGTGCGGCGCGGGGAGATTGTGTCATTCCCTTTAGAAAAAGTGTATTTGGTCAAACTTCTTTTTCTGTTCGCGCTGCTACTGAATGGAACCGCATTCCCTTAATCATTAGAAATCAAAACACATATTGTATATTTAAGAACCATTTAAAAAAATGGCTTCTTGAATTTCAGATCTGTCAACATTAACACATTTCTAGACCTGCTCCATCTTCTGCTGGCTTCTTGCCTTGTGTGTGTGGATATGTTATGTTTTGTCAGATGTTTGTTGATTGTTGGTTTGCCGTATTTCGATTGTACTTTTTAACATAATAGGACTTGTTAAATGTATTGCAATTTTTTTATTGTTATATGTTTTCTTACTGTCTTTTAGGGTGACTTTTAACATCTGCTCCTTTTGAAGTCACCAAAGTGAGGAAGTTGCACTTTCTGTTTACCCTCGCAGGTCCACAAAAGTGTCAAGTGGGCTCATCTTTGGCAGATCTGTTCAGAGCCGGGATGGTTTTACAACCCAGTCCAGCATGCTAAAAGCGTTCTGAACATTCCAAAGTTTATTGATTATCCTGATACGTGTGCATATGCTACATATATTTTACTTTCAATAATACATTTGCATTAGGTTTGTTTTTATGCATGTATGGGTTTGAGTTTTTGTTGCATTTTCACTGTTCTGACCAGCAGGGGTCACCAGCGAGTGATGTTTGAACACTTTGAAACGATGGATCAGCTTGAGGAGCAAGTGGTTCAGTTGATTCAAGCTTTAAAAAGCTTTATTTCTCCCATCACTATTAGGAACAACAGTAACAACACAAGAGGCACAACGAACTGGAGAAACAAGAGTACACTCACTCTTCTCTTCATTATGTAGTTACAGCTCCTCCTGTGGTTGAGAACTTCCTCTGATCTGACCGACTCAGTGTTTAAATCCTGCTAGAGTTGATATATAGAGACACTGTTCCACAGTGAAGTGTTGCTTTACATTTGTGTCAGACATATTCTTCAGTGTGAAAATATTGTAAACCACACTGACTCAACACACAACTGACCACTAATTATGACCTATATTTACATTTTAAAGTCATGCGCCCTCTAGATGGCGTAAAAATAATGACAGTGTCGTGTTACGTCTGTCGTCATGACGTATGACTGTCATTACCAATAAAATGCGTGTTCATTTAAATGCAACCTGTGGACTTTTTACACCATTTCTCCTATTTCCATTTAGCAAAACTTTTTTTTTTTTATTAACGACTTCCAGAAGAAGTTTTTGTTGATATATTTCTCTGAAAATTTAATTCAGATGAATGTTAGAAACGTCTCAGGTTACGCATGTAACCATGGTTCCCTGAGAACAGGGAACAAGACTCTGCGGACGCGGTGACATCAAACACGAACGTCACCGTCATCCAACTCACAACTTCATAAGCCTCAGGGAAGCCGAGAGAAATATAATCCTTTCAGACTTCCCAACGAGCTCATTGCGAGCCCTATACCTGCAGCCACCGTATTGCCTCAGCACACACGGGGCTACAGCACCAGGCACAGATGCCGACGCCTCCTCCCTCAGGAAGAGTGTCAAACGAGAATGGAGCGTCCAAACAGGGGAGACGCTCACAGTGAGCAATAGACAAACACACATAGACGCCGCCCTCAAGCATCGTCTATGCGTTCGCTCAATCTCCAGACAGAAAAGTGCCAGAAAAATGTACATCAAGTGTCAAACCTCTGGGACACGGATGAACACTTCCTCCTGGACGATTGCAGATATAAAAGGAGTAATTTCCTACCGGAGTTTGTGAAACAATGGCACGAACAAAACAGTCCCGAAAAGACGAGAAGATGTTTGGCTGCTTCTAGTCAGGGGGCCAAAACTGA
This sequence comes from Chanodichthys erythropterus, assembly GCF_024489055.1. Taxonomy (NCBI): domain Eukaryota; kingdom Metazoa; phylum Chordata; class Actinopteri; order Cypriniformes; family Xenocyprididae; genus Chanodichthys; species Chanodichthys erythropterus. Next base: position 6,146,629 of record NC_090223.1, read on the forward strand.
TATTAAAAAATTGTCGGACACTTTTTGGTACAAGCATACAACCTATCCAGTATTAATATTTAATCCCTCAACATGTGTTCTAGCCAGGTTGTCAGCTTAGAAAATGTTTTTTTTGTCAATTTTAACACTATATTCTTAAAAGTGGTAAAAGCAGATTTTTTTTCTAAAGAGCTTCCATTTTCTTCCATGTTGCCTACTATAATTTTGGGCAAATGTGCAATATAATCCAACTTATGTGCAAGCATGATCATTAAAAAATAATAATCAATAATTACCACAAGAGTATCACACCACAAGGGGGCACTGTTGTGTCAGCACAGCTGTGATTTGGCATGAGGTAGCAGATCCAGAGAAGATGATCACAGCAGGTGTCAACAGTCTGAACAAAACTTTATAAATGACAGAAACAGGTAAACTAAACTGTTTTCTAACTAGCTATACTTCCCAGTCAGATAGCTAGGCTAATTTACTTTAATAATTACAAGCTTACTTACTAATAGGTAAATTAAGTTTTGTGCAGATGTGTAATGGAAATATTATGTTTATAATTTATTTGCTGCACAGCAGCCTATTTTACAGTCTGCTAGCTAAAAATTGTTAACCAGTTTTTTAGATAGCCAAGCCCTCAGCTTATGTCAGAGGACATTGTAGTGATCCACTCAGAAACCAATCACACTAGTGTAGTGAACAATTTATTTGCCTTTCAGATGAGATAACATGGATCCAGTGGGAGCTGTAAGCCTAGCGTCCAAAGAAAAACAAATAGAAAGAGATATTGATTGGGAAAAATGTTTCATTTGTCAAGACAAATATGGAAAATACAGCCAAGATAAAGCCCTAAGAAATCCTTCTGGGAATGGGCTAAAGTGTATTAGATTAAGAGCAAATGAACGGGCAAAATACCAAGATGTGGAGTATGCTGATACCCTGGAGAGAATTGAGGAGTTTCTGGACACAGAAACTGAAAAGATAAAATGGCACAAAACATGCTATGCAGCTTTTACAAATGTGACTTTTATTTCCCGCCTGAAGAAACGTTTTGAAAGTGAAAAGAAGTCACTAAATCTTGCAAGCAACTGCCAGCTGATCACCACTAGGAGTTCAATGCCCCCAGTGTCTTGGGAAAAATGTATTTTCTGTCAGAAAGGCACGTCTGAGGAGAAACTTTGAAATATCCAAGTCATGACTACATCTAAAAAGATTCTTGATCTAGCTCAACAAGACACAGAATTGCGACTGAGGCTTGCAGGAGTCAATGACTTGATTGCTGCAGAAGGCAAGTATCATCTTATCTGCTACAGGGAGTTCCTCAGGAAGTATCAGAGCACTTCAAGAGCAGGTGATCCATATTCTATTTGCTTACATAATGTGGCAGATGAGCTTAGAGCAGGACTTGCCAGAGGTGAAATATACTCATTGAAAACAGTTTGGGAAAGATACTGTAAATTTCTGGGAGACTTTGATTTGGAACCAGGAATATACAAAGGTCAGCGTTTCAAGACAAAGCTTGAAAAGTTGCTTCAAGGAAAAGCACTATTTGTTCAATCATTAAAACCAACTGATTCCATCATGATATTTCCTGAAATGACAGCTGGAACTGCTCTGCTTAACATGAAGGAATTAATGGATGACAAACAAGATGATGCTAAAGGGATGACAATGGCTAGCTTTGGAACAGACAAGGACACCGAGATACTGAGTTGGCTGTATCGGGTGTCGCTAAAGGTCAAGGCAGACATCAGGGAGTCCTCAAGACATGATGTTATTGGAGGGATAGATCAGCATCATGCAGAACAAACTGTGCCTGACAGTCTGTACATCCTCTTACGGCTCCTTTGCATTAATGATGATGACTCAGAAAATGAGAATGAACAATCCCGTCACACAAAGCTACTCAGCATTGCTCAAGACATTGTTTTCCTGGCATCTGGTGGACGAAGACCAACACCAAAACACATTGGAATTGGAGTTGCTTTACACCAAGCTACACGCTCAAAGGACTTAGTGCAGTTACTTCATGCTGCTGGCCACAGCATAAGCTACGAGTCAGTGTTGAGAGCAGATACTACCATGGCAAATGAGGCTATGAAGCGATACTTTGAGAATGGTGAAGTATACATTCCACTGAACTTTGTCAATGCTAGTCTCCCTGGATACATAATGTATGCAAATGACAACATAGACATAAATGAGGAGACCCTTGATGGGAAAGGAACCTTTCATGCTTCCCAGACTGCTGCTTTCAGACGAAGTAATCCTGAAGAAGAAATCCCCAAAATAATGCTGAAATCCGGGAGATCAAAGTCAGTCTCAGTTCCACCAGGAGTGTTTGAACTCAAGGATGCTGACATGGAAGCGCAGAAGCCCCCTCCAAAATTTCATGGATCAGTTACACCCGAGATGTATTATTCAGACACACAACTAACTAAAAAATCAAAGAACCAAGATCTTGCATGGATTATATGCAGACTACAGAACAAAGATGATCAGGTTGTTCCATCTTGGAGTGGCTTCAACCATCTTGTGTCAAAATCAGATGACCAAAAAACTGTCGCTGGAATGATGCCTATCATAAATTCTCCAGCTCATGACTATGACACAATCTGGACAGTGTTACAGAACTGCCACAAAATGACTACAAAACTTGGCCAAAGGTACACAATCATAACCTTTGATGAGCAACTCTACTGCAAAGCAAAGATGCTTCAGTGGCACCATCAAAAAGAGTGTGAGGATATTATTATTCTCTTGGGTGGCTTTCATGTGCAGATGAACTTTTCAAAGGTCATTGGACAGCATCTTGCCGATTCTGGACTGAGGGACATTCTTGAGGAAAGTGGTGTGTTCGGAAAGAACACAGCTGAAAACATCATGAAGGGAAAGGGATGGAACCGTGTAGCCCGTGCACACAAACTTGCCTTTGAAGCACTTTGGAGAATACTGTGGCCAACCTTTCTGCAATGGGTGGATGACAATGATAGCACAATAGACAACAGTTGCTTTGAGTTGGCAGACGCACTCTCTGAACACATACGATGTGGAGATATTGAGGCAGCTGCAGCATGCTATGAAGATCTTGTTCTGAAAGTTGGAGAGGTTCAAGATCTCCTTGCTGAGTTTGACAAGGCTAATGAAGACAAACCAACATTTACCTTCTGGCGACAATACATGGACCTTGTGTCTATTCTCCTGGCATTCACACGGGCACTGAGATGTGGTGACTGGAAGCTTTACATGTCTGCCTTCAAGAGCATGATGCCCTGGTTTGCTGCATATGATCACACCCACTACACAAGATGGGGTACTGTATTCATAGCAGACATGGAACATCTGGCACAGACAGCACCACAGGTCTACCAGGGCTTCCTAGATGGTGATTTTGTAGCCAAAGAGGCCAAACACAGCTTCAACAAGGTGCCATTTGATCTTTGCCTTGAACACATCAACAAAACTGGAAAGGTTGCTGGAGGATTGGTAGGCATCACTCGAAATGAGACAGCTAGAAACCGTTGGTCCATCACCTACAATGAACGTGCATCTTTAGCACAAGACACTAGATCCCTGTTTGGACTGACACATGATGGAGAAGATGATGAAGACAACCACAAAGACTGCCTTCCATCAAGACTCAGAAGGGATAATGATGATGTCATTCAACTTGTAGACCAATTCCAGAGATACCATGTCTTCCAAATTGAGAATATGTATGAGTTGGTGTCTTTGACAACCGGTGATTCAGAAGATATACTGAATGACCTAACACATGCTGAAGAATCTGGGAAACAAATGTTAATTGAGCTGGTGAAAAAAAGAATGAGCACAATGAACACAAACTTTCATAACAGCCTCACTAAGAGAAAACTCAAAACATTCTCAAATCTTTACAGAACAGACAGCAAACTTGGAAAACTCAAATCCAAGTGTGTGAAGCCTGACAGGGATATTTTCCATCGCATCATTGTATCCATGGACAGTGGCAGAGAGGTTAACATAGATGGGCTTCTCCAAGAAGAACTGTGCGCAGTCCCCCTTTCACTTGCCACAACAGAGTCAGTGCTCAGACCTACTAGCAAAGCTGACTTAGCCACCATACTACAAGCTGGTGCAAAAGAGACTGTGCTAAGTCCATCTCTTGTGAGAACATGCACTATCATTGATGGGATGGGTCTAGTAAGAGCAATAGGAAAACCTCAAAATGCATCAACCTTTGGGGATTGTGCTGAAATTTTCATACAGAAAGTGACTGCTAATCTACATGGGAACATTACTAGAGTGGATCTAGTCTTTGATCAGTACCTACAGAACTCCATAAAGGGTGGAACAAGAGCAAAACGCAGCACCACGCAGCAAAAAATTCGCACCATTGTAAGTAATGATGTAAAGATGCCAGCAAATTGGAATAGTTTCATTGAAATGGACGAAAACAAGGCCAACCTGACACAATTCATTTCAATTGAACTTGAAAGGCATGTCATTCAGTATGGTCTTGAAATTGTAATAAGTGGGGGATTTGATGATGCTGAAAAAGTGGCAACGGCAGCTGGGATTGATGTTTCACACCTACGGGCTGCACATGAAGAAGCAGATACCCGCATATTGCTACATGCTTTTGATGCCACAACCAGAGGGTATGAGAGGCTCATCATTCAGTGCAGAGACACAGATGTACTGTTGTTGCTTCTTGTGTTTGCACACAAGCTTAGCCCAGAAATTTGGATGAAAGCAGGAACTGCCAAGAAACCACGCTACATTAAAGTGCATGATATTAAAATGTCAAATGAGATTCTGGATGGTCTGTTGGCATTTCATGCCATCACTGGATGTGACACTACCAGTCAGTTCACTGGAATAGGAAAAAGGACCGCATGGAAAGTGTTCCAGCAGTGCCCTCATCTTCTCCACAACTTTGGTGAAGATGAAGTACCAAGCCCAGCTATTCTATCCTCAGCAGAACAGTTTGTCTGCAAACTGTATGATCCAAAAACGACCAGCACTTCAATCCATGATGTTCGCTGTGCCCTGTTTCGGAAAGTGAAAGCCAATGTGGATACTTTACCACCAACTAAGGATGCCTTGTATCTGCACCTCATGAGGGCCCACTATCAAACAAAGGTTTGGAAAAAGTCACTAGTGACCCATCCACAGTTGCCCTCACCAACCAGTTGTGGTTGGCACATGAAGGATGGAATGCTTGTCCCCCAGCTTTTAACCAAAGAACCTGTACAGGCCAGGTGCTTGGAGCTGATGATATGTGGATGCAAGGAAAGTGGAAGTCAGTGCAGTACCAGGCAGTGTCGATGTCGAAAAAGTGGAATATTTTGCAGTGGGGCATGTGGGTGTGCCTGTGCAGCTTGGTGCTAGAATACTCAGGTTCTCACATCATTATTATTGAGTTTTGCCACATTATATGCAAATATATTGTTTCAGATTTGTTGGCATGATTTGGCTGTTTTGTAGGTTAGATTTATATTATGCCCTTGGATGCATGCATGCATGTTTTGTTTTGGGAAGGTATTCATTATCAAAACTTCTTCTTTTGTGTCCCTGACCAGGACTCAGACTGAGCACATTGACATGGTCCCTTGGTGCCTTCTGTTGGCTGCCGACCTGAGTGCCACTGCTTTGATGGAGAAAAACATACCTTTGCCATACGACTATTACATAGTTATTACTACTAACTAGTTACTAACCCCTAACCCTAAAGAACTGAGTGAGCAGTTATGTTAGAATGGAATTGATAACTATAGTGATATGTCAAATAGCACCATAGACCACCATCTACAGTTCTACATTTCCGCCTTGACATTAAAGTATTATAACTTGTGCAGCATTGCACTGTCTCTCCCTACAAACTTTAAACTTGGCTTGACTCATTCCCATAGATAGGGGTTCTGATTGATAGAGGTTTTGGGATACTATGTTATGTTTCCAAGCTGATATTCACTTTGAAAACTGGTTCTCTTTAGGCGGAGATTGTTTTTTTCATGTTCTAGTTCTGTTGTCTCTTACACTGTATAATAAATGTTCATTCTGACACTTCAGCAGACATCCCATGAGGGTTGGCTTTCATTTGATACCCTGGTTATGTATATGGTCCTTGTGGTTGTGGAGATATTCAACATTTATTGTTGGCATGTCATGTTGAGCAGGAAACCAAAAAAATGGCCTGAAATTGCTTGTACAAGTCACAAAAAAAAAAAAATCAGCTTGACAACCACCCTAATATCTTACCTATGGGTGTCGTCTAACTAAAAAAATAGGGTGACAGCTTGTACCAAAACATGTCCGCAAAAGTCTTAACGGAAGCCCTTTTCAGAATTGGCCCCCTTCCCCAAGTGTTCCCTTTATACGTCACAGTTCACGCCGTTTGACGTCATAGGCTGTCGCCGGCCAATAGAATTTTGACATATGATTTTGGCATTTCGAACACAAGTCACGAGTGACGTTCCCCATAGCGCAATTCCAAGCGCAGAGTTGAGTTCCCTTTCGAAAGGGAACTGTAAACTTTTTGGTTACTTTAACTAAAACTGGGTTAAAATTCAGTGCATTAAACAGGCTGAACTAATGCTATTGTTAACTGAAAAGATAGAGTTGAATGTAGTGCATCACTACAGAGGAAGTGACATCAGAATGATTCAGTCTAAACTGGTTCAGAGATGATCACTGCTTTGTGTGGTTAAACTAACTGAGTTCTCACACTCAACATGTTTCTAAACCTCAACAGTGAGATCACAGCTCTGAAAACACCACAACAGCTATAATTAATTCACTATTTTAGTTACAGAAGTGTAGGATGGATATCAACCATCTTAATATTGTGAGAAAGTCTTGACTCTGGAATAGATGAAAATGTCACTGTAAAACTTCATACAGACTTTATTATTATTATTGAATAATATGTATGATGATGATTCCATATTCATAATTACAGAGATACAACAAACAAATGAACTTTATCTGGACACTCATTATTTTATGTTTAGGCAATGATTCACTTTCCTTTAATGTGTTTTCTTGCTGTATAGTTTTTGTGTCAATGCATCTTTGAAAATAGCAATCATAAGTCAAATGTGTGTCAAATTGTCATTCAAAAATCTGATGCAAAGTTTTCTTTTATTTTTTGTTTTTGCATCAAATCAGATATAGTGTTTATCTGGTGAGCTGTCTGAAGGAGGGCTCCAAGCTTGAACTTTGGCTTGAACCCAGAGTAATCCTCAGGTGGAGCATGCAATTGTGGTGCATTTAAGCCTGTAAGGCCTGTAAGTTCTCTGCCGTTCTTGCCACCAAAGCTTATCGTGCCTCCGGACAGGCTGCCTGCGCCTTGCATGCTATGGCCCTCCTGCAGGTACACCAGTCTGAAGCACCAAAAGAGCTGCATGAAGGTAGTTCTCAACTCGGGTTGATGCAGGAACTGTGTACAGCGATGGACCTTGCCCTCAGGGTGATGAAAGTCATCATGTAGGCTCTTGTTCAGACGAGGTCTGTTGAGCTGCCACAGGAAGGCGACACAGCCCATCTCAGCCAACTCTCAACTCTTTCCCCTGGAGGAGGGCCAGGTGGAGAATCTTCAGTTTTGTTTTGCAAAAGAGTTTCTGAGCAGTTTCCTTAATCTCTGGGTCACAAGAGGTGAGGTTTCACAGTGCTATGCTTCCTCACTCTCTCATCCTCCTCTTCTTTCACCACAATGCAGGAGTTTGCAGTTGGATGACATGATTCCTCCTCACGCATCTCCAGCTACATCACAGTCACTGCCTCTACTCCAGGACGCTATGCCTCCCGGGTCGGACCCTTGCGTTCCACCTCGCCGCCCCCCAGGTGAAAAAAAGAGTACATTTCTAGGTAGATGATCTTCTCACACGCTTTAACCTCGCTCATGAGCAGATCCGTTTCCTCACTATAGACGCGTTCAGTTTTTCTGCTTGCAATTTCCATCTTGTAAATAGCGAATGCACCATGGCGTGAGAGCAACTGGCTTTTAAAGGGAATGGGAGATGAGACTCTGGTTGGTTTATTTCACGTTACGCCCAAAACACACCCATGACTCAATAAGAGAATAGGGACAACCCTTTAGACCATTTGCCGGGTGCACCAACCATTTTTCCCGTCCTTAAACTAGCAAAAGTGGGTTCGGACACACCCTAAGTGCTCCTGCCCTGTGCACTTTAGACCATGTGCTCAGATTGTTAAAATAGGGCCCACTATCTCTGTATTAAATAAATCATTTAGTTGCCACTTGTAGTGCACTATGGGTTTCATCATTTTCTAAATGACAAACTCCTGGACCAGTACAGGACCAGCACTTGACCAGCGTAAACCAGCTCAAACCACCATCCCAGCTTCAAAACATATCTTACCAGCATATGCTGTTTTTTTCAGCAGGGTGAGCTTTAAAAGGAACTTAGCTTAGCTTCTGGAAACATTCAGAGATGAAGGAGATCCCTTCTTCATGCGGGGAGTGCAGATCCATCTGAACTTGTTCTTCAGTCATATTAGTATAACTTCATCGAGTTCATGTCTAATTGCAGCAATGCGAGAAGCAGTGCTAACTCAGTCACTTCCAAATCAGGTGACTTATGACCAATGCGGCGAATTCACGTGTTCAAGAGGTGAAATCCATGTGGAGAACAAATCCCTCTCGCTAATTCCCGATTGCACACTTCCTAGTGAGATGATGTGATTTTGCAGTCGAATTGTCCATTTAATTATCTCCTGAGAAAGGCGATAGCTGCTGATAATACTGAGGAGCTTATATATGGATGCTGTGATAGGTGTCGTATTCCTATAGGTAGACGTGAGTCACCTGACAGTCAGCTGATGCGAGCTTGACTGATGTGACCTGCCAGAACTGACGCTACACTTGATTTATCTGCTTTAAAACAACTGATATTTATAAAATGAGTTTATATTCAAACATAAAATGATGGGGGGTGCTGAATCTAAAATGCCCCTATATCCTGCTCTTTCCACTACAGCAATCTCCTCCACTATACATCTCTTCTCCTCTCCTCCTGCTTTACATCCTCCTCTCTCCTCATATGATCTCCCTCTATCTGTTCCACTCTTCCTTTCCTTCTCATTACACCTCTTCCTCTACCACACCAACACCAGTTTTTTTTTTTTTACATTTATTTTTTTTTGTTTCTAGATTTGAACTGCATGAAGAAACTGCTAAAAGAAAGAAGTGAAACTAACAGTAATGCAAAGAACTGTGCTCAGATCAGATGTGTTAACAATATGCACTTCCTCACACTGAAGAACATGTTTGACAGCTGCTGTCGTGTCAAAGTCTGTGTGGAAACAGAATGACTGTAGGTTAAACTCCCTGAGCTGTTACCATTGTGCTCTTGAACATCAACCATGAGTTGATCTTCAGGGACTGTTCCTATTACAGTAGAAGTGTACTGTACATTACATTTAAACATCAGTGAAGAACAAATCAACACTTCTCCATTATGCATTGACATCGTGTCACTAAATGACAACTATATACCAGAACTACACTCAGTTCAGATCAGAGGAAGTTCTTTCTTTAGACTCTACCAGCCCTTCCTGTCTGAAGAAAGAGCTGTAACTATATAATGAAGAGAAAGACTGACAGAAACAGAAAATGGCTGATCAGTGTGATCTGTGTCTGCTGGGACTGATCATTCTCTCTTCACTTCTCACAGGTAAAGAAATCTGGATTTTCTCTAAAGACATTTAGTGGAATTAGTCTGGAAAGAGTTGATTTGAACATTCAATTCAATTCAATTCAAATTTATTTGTATAGCGCTTTTCACGATACATATTTCAAAGCAGCTTTACAGAAAATGGATGTCAACATTACAATTTAAAGAATGTAGTTAGCAAATAATATACTTTAGGTAATTAATTACAATCACTGTTAGCAGTTTAACTGAAGGTGAAGCAAAGAGCTCCTGGAAAATGAATTACATTAACAATAAATTAGGATATAGAGATTGTGCAATGTGAATGTTGATCCAGATGATTGCGTCTTCTGAAGTCCTCGCAGGAGCTGGCGCCGTCTCTTCACAGGTGATGGTCATCTGAGGTCTTCTTAAGAGGCTGGATCCAAACTGAAGCTGATGTACTCTCTAGTCACCTCAGGGCGTGTATCCCGAGGTAAAACAGAAAAGCAAAAGGAGAATAATTAGCGTAGCTGCTGTTCATAACTTTAAGCAAAGATAGTCATGTGCAGTTGATCTGGTATGAGATGCATTATGTGAATGCTTGGCTAAAGAGATGCGCCTTTAATCTAGATTTGAACTGGGTGAGCGAGTCTGAGCCCCTAACATTATCAGGAAGGCTATTCCAGAGTTTAGGAGCCAAATGTGAAAACGCTCTCCCTCCTTTAGTGGACTTAGCTATCCTAGGTACAACCAGAAGTCCAGAGTTTTGTGACCTTAGAGAGCGTGAAGGATTGTAGGGCGATAGAAGATCGGTTAAGTACACAGGAGCTAAACCATTTAGAGCCTTATAGGTCATTAGCAATACTTTATAATCGATACGGAACTTAATAGGTAACCAGTGTAGAGATGATAAGATTGGTGTTATATGATCATATTTTCTTGACCTGGTAAGAACTCTAGCAGCTGCATTTTGTACTAATTGTAGCTTGTTTATTGAGGAAGCAGGACAACCAGCTAATAATGCATTACAGTAATCTAGTCGAGACGTCATGAAAGCATGAACTAACTTTTCTGCATCAGAAATAGATAACATATTCCGTATTTTAGCAATGTTTCTGAGGTGAAAGAAGGCTGTTTTTGTAACATATGAAATATGATTTTCAAAGGACAAGTTGATGTGTAATATAACACCCAGGTCTTTAACTGTCGAGGATGGAGTAACAGTACATCCTTCTAAATGCAGATTGTAGTCTGAGAGATTCTGTGTACAGGTTTTTGGTCCAATAAGTAATACTTCAGTCTTATCTGAATTTAATAGAAGAAAATTACTAGTCATCCAATGTTTTAATTCTTTAACACACTCTGTCAGTTTGGATAATCTAGAGATTTCATCTGGTCGTGATGAAATATATAACTGAGTATCATCGGCATAGCAGTGGAAACTAATTCCATGTTTTCTTATAATATTGCCGAGTGGCAGCATGTAAATTGAAAATAGCAGAGGGCCTAACACAGATCCTTGCAGCACTCCATAGTTTACTATCGTTATCTTAGATTTTTCCCCGTTTATATAAACAAAATTGTGACGGTCTGATAGGTACGACTTAAACCACCGTAATGCCTGTCCCTGAATACCAGTGTAATATTGTAGTCGATCTAAGAGTATTATATGATCTATAGTGTCAAACGCAGCACTGAGATCAAGTAACACTAGCATTGAGACACAGCCTTGGTCAGAATCTGTCAAAGGTTGTACATTTACAATTTTATTTCTGATACTTTCGATTTTTTCATTAAAGAAATTCATAAAGTCATCACTACTAAACTGTAATGAAACATTTTGTTCTGGTGATATCTGTTTATTTGTTAATCTAGCTACTGTACTAAATAAGAACCGTGGATTGTTTTGGTTATTCTCTATAAGTTTGCGAAGATGCTCAGCCCTGGCTGCTTTTAGAGTCTTTCTATAGCGGGAAGAACTGTCTTTCCATGCGATTCTGAAGACCTCTAAACGAGTTTGTCTCCATTTGCGTTCTAGATTACGAGTTTCTCTTTTCATAGCGCAAGTAATACTGTTGTACCATGGAACAGTATTTTTCTCTCTAACCTTTTTAAATCTCATCGGTGCAACAGTATCTAATGTACTAGTAAAAATGGTGCACATGCTGCTAGTCATTTCCTCAAGATCATTTGCGTGTTCGGGTACGATGAGCAGCTGAGACAGATCAGGCAGATTATTTATGAATTTATCTATAGTTGTCGGGAGAATTGTTCTGCCTAGTCGATATCGTGGCGCAATTTGACAAATATCATCAGTATGCAGTACACATGTTACAAGATAGTGATCAGAGATGTCATCACTTTGCGGTAGAATTTCTATATCAGTAGGATTTATTCCATGTGATATAATTAAATCTAGAGTATGATTAAAACGGTGAGTGGGTCCAGTGACATTTTGTTCGACCCCAAATGAGTTTAGTAAATCAGTAAACGCAGCCCCTAACGTATCATTTGTATTGTCTACATGAATGTTAAAATCTCCAACAATCAGTGCTTTATCGACGTTGACCAATAGGTCTGAGAGAAAGTCTGCAAACTCTTTTAGGAAATCAGCATAAGGCCCTGGAGGTCTATGAACGGTAGCCAAAGCAAGAGATAGTAGCGACTTTTTACTTATATCTGAGAGTGTAACTGTAATACAACTAACGTTCTTATGTGTAGGAAGGAAGGGGACAGGGTCGGCGTTCAACTGCTGACTGAGCTTTATTTCAAGAATTAGAAACGTCCAACAAAAACTGTGCAAGGCACAACAGCAAATAAAATAATCCACAAAGGGCTTCACTCCAGTTAGTCGTGCACCAGCTGCTCAGTCAGCAGTTCCCCTCTCTCTCCCCGACTCCTGCTTCTCGCGGCGTTTTAACCTGTCTCCGCACCAATTACTGAAATGAGAAACAGGTGTTCGTGATTTACATTTAACTCGCTCACTCACCAAAGATCTCCCGATGCTGTCTCCCGCCGCAGACCTCGCTGAACCACGCCCCCCTCGCCACATACCCCCCCGCCCCACTCCGGCCGGGGAGCCGTCCGGCCTGCAACCCCCCCCCCCCCCCATTTCTGGAGAGGAAATCGGCCACAGCCATCTGAACACCCGGCCTGTGGACCACCTTGAACTTAAAAGGCTGTAATGCCAGATACCAACGAGTGATCCGCGCGTTGGTATCCTTCATGCGGTGGAGCCACTGCAGGGGAGCGTGGTCCGAACAGAGAGTGAATTCCCGCCCCAGGAGATAATAGCGGAGGGTGAGGACGGCCCATCTAATAGCCAAACACTCTTTCTCAACGGTGCTGTACTTAGCTTCTCTCTTTGAGAGCTTACGGCTAATGTACAGCACCGGCCGTTCCTCACCCTCTATCTCCTGGGACAGGACAGCACCCAGCCCCCTGTCCGACGCGTCAGTCTGCAACAGAAAAGGGAGAGAAAAATCAGGAGAGTGAAGCAATGGCCCGCCACATAGAGCAGCCTTCACCTGGGTGAAGGCCTGCTGGCACAGCTCCGTCCACTGGACCGTATCTGGCGCATCCTTTTTGGTTAGATCAGTCAACGAGCTGGTGAGGGCCGAATAATTAGGAACAAACCTCCTATAATATCCCGCCAGCCCGAGGAACTGTCTAACCTCCTTTTTGGTCTTGGGGCGCGGACAGGTCGCAATCGCTGCCGTCTTATCAATTTGGGGACGCACCTGTCCATGCCCCAAGTGGAAGCCCAGATACCTTACTTCCACGCGCCCAATCGCACACTTCTTCGGGTTGGCCGTGAGCCCGGCCCCATAATAATAATAATATCGTCCAGATAGGCAGCAGCATATGCACCATGGGGCCGCAAAATTTTATCCATGAGACGCTGAAAGGTAGCCGGTGCCCCGAACAACCCGAACGGAAGGGTGACGAATTGGTGTAATCCAAACGGCGTCGTGAAAGCCGTCTTTTCTTTGGATAATGGCGACAAGGGGATCTGCCAATACCCTTTCGTTAAGTCCAGTGTCGAATAAAATCGAGCCGTACCTAGCCGGTCAAGCAACTCGTCCACCCGAGGCATTGGATACGCGTCGAACTTCGACACTGCGTTCACCTTACGATAGTCCACACAGAACCGAACTGAACCGTCCGTCTTGGGAACCAAAACTATCGGGCTCGCCCAGTTACTGCTGGACTCTTCTATTACTCCCATTTCAAGCATAGCTTCTAATTCTGCCTGCACTACATTTTTCTTGTGTTCAGGCAATCTATACGGCCGGCTGCGAACCACCACGCCCGGCTCTGTCTCGATGTGGTGCTGAATGAGGTTTGTACGGCCCGGTAGGGGAGAAAACACATCTGTAAACTCTGCTTGTAACTTGGATAAATCAGTGAGCTGTGAGGGCGAGAGGTGATCTCCCCCTGGGGCCAGAGCGAGGGACTGTTTTTTGACATTCGCCTCTGGCCCGAGATCATCCTCTCCGCTAATCACCGTCGCCAGCATCACTGATTCCGCCTCATTCCATTTTTTAAGGAGATTGAGGTGGTAAATCTGACGTGCTCCTCTCCTATCGGAACGCACAACCTCATAATCGAGCTCACCGACTTGCCGTGTCACCACAAACGGTCCTTGCCACTTTGCAAGTAATTTCGAGCTTGAAGTGGGAAGCAATACAAGTACTTTATCTCCCGGTGAAAATTTGCGCAAGTTAGCTCCCCTGTTATACAGCTGGCTCTGTCTGTGCTGGGCTTGTAACAAATTCTCCATAGACAGCCGCCCCAACGTGTGGAGTTTTGCTCTCAAGTCCAGCACATACTGAATTTCATTTTTGGCCTGAGATGGTCCGTCCTCCCAAGTCTCTCTTAGGACGTCTAATACCCCCCGGGGCTGGCGTCCAAAGAGAAGCTCGAAGGGGGAAAACCCCGTGGAGGCTTGCGGGACCTCTCGCACTGCAAATAACAGAGGTTCTAACCACTTATCCCAATTTTTGGCGTCTTCTTGAACGAATTTACGAATCATGGATTTAAGCGTGCGATTAAACCGTTCGACCAGGCCGTCCGTTTGTGGGTGAAAGACGCTGGTACGCACGGATTTAATGCCCAACAATTCGTAAAGTTCGCGTAACGTGCGTGACATAAACGCCGTGCCTTGATCAGTGAGGATTTCTTTCGGAACCCCCACTTGGGAGATTAAACTAAACAGTGCATCCGCAACACTCTTAGCAGAAATGTTGCGGAGTGGCACTGCTTCAGGATATCGCGTTGCATAATCCACAATGACTAATGCAAAGCGATGCCCTCTTGCTGATCGCTCTAATGGCCCGATGAGGTCCATACCAATTCTTTCGAAGGGGACCTGCATTAATGGGAGGGGGCGCAACGGCGCTTTTGGGGTGGCCGGTGGGTTAACCAACTGACATTCCCGACAAGACGCGCACCACCTGCGCACATTCTCGTGAATGCCCGGCCAAAAGAATCGGGTCATGAGACGATTTAGTGTTGCCGTTTGTCCTAAATGCCCAGCCATCGGATTAGAATGAGCCGCGTGGAAAAGCATTTCCCTGCGGCTCCTTGGAACTAATAATTGGGTCGTATCTTCTTTTGTCTGAGTGTCTTGGGTCACTCGATACAACCTATCTTTTATGATCGCAAAATACGGATAAGAAAGTGGACGCCCAGGCTGATGAGGCTGACCATCGATGGTGCTGACCTTTTCAAACGCGTTTTTTAGCGTCTCATCGTGAGACTGTTCCAGGGGAAAGTCATCGCGATCCGAAAGAATAAGTCTTCCAATTTCGCTCTGTTCCCCTGAAGCTGAACTCACCGGTCCCTGATCAGTCTCTCCCGCCTGCACTCGCACCTCCTTATCCCACGATTTTTCCCCCCAAGAGGCATCCGAGCATAAACACCCCAATAATTTATTAAATGCAGGCCAATTCGTCCCCAAAATTATCGGATGCCGGAGGTGCGGATTAACTGCCACCTCCACACTATGCTTTTGACCCCTAAATTGAATAATGACGGGCACTAACGGATATTTCACCACATCCCCGTGCACACACCTCACCTTAACCAAGCGGCCTGTATCCAATGCCCCGGACGAAATCAGGCTTTGATGCACCGAGGTTTGGTTACATCCTGAGTCCACCAAAGCCTGATAGGTACCCCCCTTGACACTCACAGGTATTTGGTACTCGCCAGCTTGACCGGGGGCAGCCTGCGGATCGTCCGGGACCCGGATCAACGTCCCAACCTCCATCACTGGACACCTGTCCACAAAGTGCTCCGGGTCCCCGCAACGGCAACAGGCCGGCCCAGACCTGCCCGCCGCTCTTGTGGCAGGGAGCGGGTTAAATGGTTGACGCGGAGAGAGGGGAGAAGCAGGAGCGGAGTCCGGCCCGGCAGCAGGGAGTCCCGCCCCCCTGGGCGGGGCTCTTGGTCCACAATACGGGCCCTGTTCCGTTCCGCCCCGCCCCCGGCCCTCATGGCCCATTGGTCCCGCGGCCAGCCACTTGCCTCGGCTGACCGCTCAAATAAGTCGAGGAAGGCCTCGGGGTCGTTCCGACGGCCCCATTTTGTTCAATGGCAGGTGGGTAGGCGCAGCCGGCTGCCCGATGGTCTCCTGGTGAACCTCCCGGTCAATCCAGCTCCGGAACCTCTCGCGGTCCTCCTGCTGGGCCTGCACGATGGCTTGGAAGCGACGTTCTTGGTCGGTGCGCAGGTCCAGCAGGGCTCGATGTTGTTCCTGATGCAGGACTGCGAGGGACGCGATGACTTCCGCAAATGTCGATGGGGAGGACGAAGATTGCATGGCAGCAGCCACCCAGCTTCCTTCCCGGGTTTCGGCACCAGTGTAATACAACTAACGTTCTTATGTGTAGGAAGGAAGGGGACAGGGTCGGTGTTCAACTGCTGACTGAGCTTTATTTCAAGAATTAGAAACGTCCAACAAAAACTGTGCAAGGCACAACAGCAAATAAAATAATCCACAAAGGGCTTCACTCCTGGTCACGGCTGTACAATCCACAATGGGCTTCACTCCAGTTAGTCGTGCACCAGCTGCTCAGTCAGCAGTTCCCCTCTCTCTCCCCGACTCCTGCTTCTCGCGGCGTTTTAACCTGTCTCCGCGCCAATTACTGAAATGAAAAACAGGTGTTCGTGATTTACATTTAACTTGCTCACTCACCAAAGATCTCCCGATGCTCTCTCCCGCCGCAGACCTCGCTGAACCACACCCCCCTCGCCACAGTAACATTTAGCATAAGAATTTCAAATGAATTAAACCTGTAGTTTGTTCTCTGAGTAACATTAAGTATCTCTCTATAGATTGTTGCTACACCACCGCCACGGCCAATCAGGCGGCATTTATTTTTATAACGGTAGCCAGGTGGACAAGACTCATTAAGACCAAAATAATCATTTGCTTTAAGCCATGTTTCAGTAAGGCAGATTACATCAAGACTATTATCCGTGATAATTTCATTTATGATAACTGCCTTCGGTGTCAGCGATCTAATGTTTAGTAGCCCTAGTTTTAGAGATTGTTTTTGTTCAGTAATTTTACAAAAATCTGGTTTGATCACAATTAGGTTTTTTCTAGATCCTTTATTTTTATTGTTAAACCTCACTATTCGGGGAATAGACACAGTTTCTATAGACTGTACTACACTCACATTTCTATCAATGAAGTGGGCAGAACACAGACTGTGATTTGAGGTTTGACTTACTAGTCATATGGTGCGAAGCGTCTTGGAGATGTTCTCTGACAGAAGATCAGCTCCGATGCTGCTGGGGTGCAGGCCATCAGCACGGAAGAGCCTAGGACGCTCCCAGAAAAGATTCCAATTATTTACAAAGAGCAGCTTCTGTTCATTACACAAAGACATCAACCATTCATTTAGAGCAAATAATCTACTGAACCTTTCATGTCCTCGTCGGTACGTCGGAAGCGGTCCGGACACGATGATCCTCGTCGCGGGCGATGTGGCTTGTACCGTCTCGATCAGGCTCCTGAAGTCCTGCTTCAGCACCTCCGTCTGCCGCAGCCTGGTGTCGTTCACCCACGCGTGCAGCACTACAGCTCCGATGGTCTCAGCACCGTTGAGGATCGCGGGAATCTGCGCAGAGACATCGAGAACACGAGCACCAGGAAAACAGTGACTGCGCACCTTACCTTTGGCTGTGGTAGCGTGGACGTGGCGGACGATGGAGTCTCCGATGACCACAGCGTCGCGTTCTGCCTCGCGAAGAGGGGAGAAGCGGTTCCGTGTCGAGACGTTGAAGACCGGGGGCGGCGGAGGAGGAGAGGTCCTGGTCCGAGGCCTGGCTCGCGTCTTCCGCTGCTGAAGCACCCATGGTCCCTGGTGAGACGGTGCCGGAGTGAACGAGGGCTGGGATGAACGCGTTCTTGGTGCTCGGGCCCTGTGCAGAGAAACACACGGCGTAGAGGAGGCAGGAGTGTTAATATCGCACTGCAAAGTTACCGAGGGTTGGTGAGCGCCAGCCCGAGAAGTTTCCAGCGCTGTCTGCCGCTCGCGTAGCTCGGCCTGCTTCTCGAGAAGGATCCGGTTCTGCCGCTCCACGGCCTCCAGTTCCAACTGCACCGCATGCAGCTCAAACGTGTCCTCACCTGCACACAAAGGTAGAGAAACATCCAATACACTCGCCATTAGAGTAACTTAGATGAAACAATAATATTGTGAGAGAGAAGAGTACAAACGCTAGCGTAGCGTGGGCGTGGCACGCCGCTAATGCTAACGGGCTAAAGCTGGTACCGAAAGTTCGGGAAGTCGGATAAAACTAGCGATATCAAGGTAATCCAAATGTTATTTATATAAAATAATGTTGGGGATGTGTTCCCCCACCGAAAAAGAAAGAGTGATAGATTATAAGTTAGATTTTACGAGGCAAAAACAAACAATTAGGAATCAGCTCGACGGAGCTCTAGCTCAAACAACGTGGCAGCAACAAACAGGATGTGACGTAATCTGATGTAGCACATGCTCAGTTTATTCTTGCACACATTCACGTTGTGATCTCAGAGTTGTGTATTGATACATACAGATCATACTGTATTATTCCTGATACTGGACATAGAGTCACTCAAACATCTGATGATCAACAATTATCTTCATATTCAGAGATTTCAACAGCTACATGATCAAGACAAACACTTTATTCTGGAGACTGTGATGATTGTGTTCATGAGGAAAGCTTCAATTCTATTCAGAAACGCACTGGTGACCAATGAAGAGAAGATAAAATCAGGGTAAAATGCTCTTGTTTTCACGTCCCTGTCAGCATCAAGCAGCTGCAAACGTGACAACGCTGTCTGACTAACTCCTCTATACAGAGAATTACAATCATCAAGACTTGAAGAAATAAAGACATGAATGACTTTCTCAAGCTCCTTAAAAGAGAGAAACATCTTGACTTTATCCAGAAGTCTCCAGTGGAAAAAGCTGGATTTGACAACAGCATTTATTTGATTATCAAATTTAAAAGCTTTATAATAATAAAACATGTTTTATTATATGAAACCAGTGGACCAAGATTAACAGTATCAGTCAGTCAGTCAGTATCTGTGCTCTGTATTTCACCCATCCAAGTACACACACACACACACACACACACACACACACACACAGAGGGAGTGATTGGGGGTTCAGTGTCTTGTTTAAATTCCTCAGTTGTGTGTAATGAGGGTGGAAGAGAGTGCTGTTCATTCACTCCTTCACCTACATTACTGGTACTTAGACTCAAACCTGTGACCTTCAGGTTACAAATCCGACTCTTTAACCCTTAGGCCACAACTGCCCCTAATATAATATAATGATCACTGAAATATACTGTGTTTCAGGTACCAGTGGAGTGTATGATCCTCATGTGTTCATCAGTTCTGGTGAAAATGTCTGTGTGCCCTGTAATAATACTCTTTCTGACTGCAAATCAACTACATGGACCTATAACAGTTTCAGACATTCAGCAGTTGATCTCATTGATCGAGGGATAAAGAATAAAGACACAGAGAGACATGAGAGACTGAGTCTGGGGTCTGACTGCTCTCTGAACATCAAGAACGTCACAGAAGAAGATTATGGATTATACACCTGCCGACAATATGTGAATGGAGAACAACAAGGAACTGATGAACGTGTTTATCTGCATGTTCTTCATGGTGAGTTTATGATTATGTGATCAATTTAAAAAGAGCAGATTCTCCCTTTAAACTCACATGATGATTGAAGAGTCTGTGATTTGT
Organism: Chanodichthys erythropterus; assembly: GCF_024489055.1. NCBI lineage: Eukaryota > Metazoa > Chordata > Actinopteri > Cypriniformes > Xenocyprididae > Chanodichthys > Chanodichthys erythropterus. The sequence continues at coordinate 6,166,534 of NC_090223.1, forward strand.
GTCTTGTGTTCAGTTTCAGTGTCTCCATCATCATCATCATCATCATCATCATCATCCTCACAGACTGAGATCAGTCCAGGTCGCTCTGTGACTCTCTCCTGTCAGTTGTATTCATATACTGGATTCTCCTGTGATTATTGGGTTCGTTCTGAGGGTCTTCATCTGTTGTGGGTGAATCAGACTGGTGTTGATCTGAAGACAGACTCCAGATATCAGATATTATTCTCATCAGATCACTGTATCATCACTCTGACTACAACACTCCTGAATGAAGATGACAACAGAGAGTGGAGATGTCAGCTTACTCTCAGAAATCAACTCCAGACCTCAGTCAGATACACTGTCAAGTATTCAGGTGAGAAACAACTATTACTACTGTAAAATATGATGTTAATGTCCTCCAGATGAACATCTGAACATTCATCTTCTGATTCCAGTCAGCAGCTCAAACTCTGAGAAGAAATCAAGCCAAACTACAGCAGCAGCTCCTACACAAGGTTCATGATCACATGATCACTGTCACACATCATCAGTCTCTCACTTCACTGGTTCACACTGGCTTTAATTCATCCATCCTTTCATTTGTACAGAGAATCAGAAGATCCCAACCTCTCTAGGTGTGTATGAAGATCATCCTCATTTCAGTGCTTGTTTTCACACTTGAGTTTTTGTCTTGATGTTGTGTTCCTGCATTCAAATATGATTTTGTTTTTAATAGTTGTACCATCAACTACAGCATCAACACTGACTCCAACCTCTCTAGGTGTGTATGAAGATCCTCCTCATTTCAGTGCTTGTTTTCACACTCTGGAGTTTTTCTAGAATCAGGATCTAAATGAACTCATTGTAGTGAAAATGAGCTCAGTGGACATCAGTATTAATATGACTGTAATATCGTCTCTCTCTCAGTGATTGTGATTGTTGTCGCTTCATTCGCTGTTCTCCTTCCTGCTCTTATTCTCTGGATGATTCGCAGAAAAAGAGACGGTGAGTTTTTACACTTTCTCATATTATATAACAGACAAAAAGACCAAAACATCTGATGAAATAAACGTGTAATTCAGACAGAATTCCTCTCAGACAGAGTTTAATGTTTCTATTCTACAGCACTAGAATTATCCTAAAATCAGTTTAATTGGAGACTGTATTGTGTGTTTGATCATCAATATTCTCTTGACGTTATGTTTCAGATAACAGAAGAGGAACTGATGACTCTGAGGTGAGTATTGTAGGTCGATCCATGAGTTATTAGTGTTTATAAGCTCTGATCCTGAAATATGACACTCGTATTAGTCAGATTATATAATGACAGGTTAGTGTATTTGAACTGTTTCTGCTCTAAAACTCACAGATAAGAATAAATATGATGAACCAACGACACAATCAACATTTACATTCATCTACTGCCAGTGAACAATATGATTCATCTTCAATAATCTGTGTATATTTGACATTGCTGTAATTTTTCATATTTCCATTGGTGTTTAGGAGCAGACAGATGATCATGTGACTTATGCTGAGGTCACTGCGTACAGTAAAAACCAAGACCGAAAGAAGAAGGTGAGAAACACTTCCTTGATGTTGTCCAGCTTCTCTCAACATGATAGTTTGTGTTTTCTTCTGAATTTGTGTCATGAATTGAGCTCAAACATCATGCTGTAATAATTGTGTGTTGAAACAATAACTGTGATGTTCATTCAGGTTCGCTGTGATGATAAAGTGACTTATGCTTCCATCAGAGGAGCAAAAGCTGGATCTCAGGAAAACTGCAGTGAACTTTATGCCTCTGTGAACAAGAAGCATCACAAATCAGTCAAATAATGACACAAAAACCACATGAGCAGAAGAAGATGAATCTAATAGAACTGAGTCCTAATGGTGTCATTCAGTGCCATTATAAACACTTTCAATGTCTTTTACATGTTCACAAACAAACCCAAGTGATGCTCTGATTTATTTGTAGTTATTGCTTATTTTTCTCAGTTCAGCATGTTTTTTGTATAGTTTCTGTCTGCTTGTTGATCAGTTAATGCTAGTGTCTTTATTATTCATTCAGAGCTGCAGGTTTGGACAAAGTCTAGAAAATGACGACACTTTTACTCTCGCACATCATTCTCATTAAATGACAAATAAATGGTGAAATTATAACAGCATTAGCATTTTTAAGCTGTAACAGCATTTTTTAAAATTCTGAATTAAAATCAGCACTTTCAAATAAATATTCTTCAAAGTTTTACTTGTTTTAGTTTTTTCCCTGCTGTTCACCTTCATAACTTGAATTATTAACAATATCTGACACTTCAGTATGAATCCAGACCAAAATAATGGTCAGAATGAAAAGTAAAAATGCTACAATTTTACCAAAAAATGATTTTATAATGTATAAATATATACCCCTGAATGCATACTGAAGAAGAACAAAACTGTCTGAAGAAAATCTGACTTTAGGACCCAGAGGAACAGTTTGTTTGCTCCATATAGAGCTAAAAGCCATCTAGTGGCAAAAGTCATGAAATATCATGACATTTATTTTCCCCACAAGAGGTCAGCAGAGAAACCCAATGTGAGACTTTTTGAGTTATTTTAAGTTTTCTTAAGGAGTTATTTTTATTTACATGAAACAATGTGCTGAAATTATTTTATTAAATGACATTATTAATAAATCTAGTAATTTAGAGGTAAATATATATATATATATATATATATATATATATATATATATATATATATATATATATATATATATATATATATATATTTTATATATATACACAAAAATCCGCCATGCACACTGTTTCGCACATGGGCTCAACTTGGTGGTGAAGAAGGCCATTGATTCAACCCCCGAGTTAGAAGACCTCCGTAACCGAGCGTGTAAGATCGTGGTTCATTTCAGATCCAGCACCACAGTGAAGGACAAGCTGTCACAGTTCCAGCAGCAGATGGGTAAGCCTCAACATAAGCTGATTCAGGAAGTGGAAACCAGATGGAGCAGCACCTTTGCAGTGTTTCAGCGGCTGTATGAGCAGCGAGAGCCTCTAGGAGCAGTCCTCCCCACTCTGAGATCAGAGCTGTCTCCATTCACAGCTGAGGAGTATGAATCTATGAATCAGTGCCTTGGGATTCTTGGGCCTGTCCACCAAGCCACGGTGGAAATGTCAGAGGAGAAAAGGGTGTCAGGATCCAAGGTGAGTCCAATGATCAAAATGTTGAAAACATCCATTCGAGAGATGAGTATCCAAATGACATCAGATATGGGCTCACGACTGGATGCAAACCTGCTCAAACAACTGAATGAGAGGTTTGCCACTCATGAGCAAAAGAGCTGCCTTGCTCTTGAGATCAGAGCTGTCTCCATTCACAGGCCACACATGAGTCCAGTTTTGGTGTCACTGGCACAAATTCATTTACAGTACATCAGATTACAGCTGTATTGATCCTGGATTGATTCCACTCTCACATGATTTATGAAGCTTTGTTTGGTCACATGCCACTCCGTGACATATGGTGAAAACTATTTTGACCACCAGATGTCGCTAATGCGCACTGTGTTAAAAGCTTCGAGTAATGAACCATTTTTCGGTACAATTTGATGAAAGCCTCAAACGCTTCAGAAAGCCTTGGTTTCCCATCACTAGCTTTGTATTAGCCGCCACACATTAATCACATTTAAAAGAAAGAACAAAACATTTTAACTCTCCATATTACTCTGCATTTAGGTCTTTAGCAGTTTTAAACACAAAATATTTCAATAAAATGAACTTTAGTGTGATAACAACAAAGATATTTTTCCTTGCAACTTCCACTATCGTTAACATGGCTTACCTATAGTGCTGATAACATGAACTGAAGAAAAGTATCAACACTACGGTACATCAAGAGGCTCAAACCGTGCTAAAGGCACTTGAATCTGTCTTAACACAACAGTGGTATAGCAACATCTTGTGGACAACACCATACACTGCCTTAAAAAAACATTTGCAAAATGTTTGTAAAAGGCGTTTTTATGCATGTTTGAGTTTTTGTTGCGTTAACACTGTTCTGACCAGCAGGGGTCACCAGTGTGAAACGCTTTGAAACAATGAATCAGCTTGAGGAGCAATAGCTTGGTTTCACGTGACGTCACAGCAGCAGCGCGAATGTGTCTGGAGGGCAGGGAGTGATGTTTCTATATAGGAATCCTATCAAAAACTCAATATTCGTATGTTTTGCGTTGTTTATGGTTGCTCAAATCATTAAAATCGAGAACCCAGAAGGTGTTTTTATCGTTTACATATCTTATACCGTTTTTTATAACTTTAGTTTTTTTTAACTTTAAAAGTTGTCGCCTTTTATAGCGTTTTGCGTCTGCTGGTACTGAAATGAATATGGATACCTTACCTTTTGTTTTTGAATTGGTTAAATATTCACATTCTTCATGCTATCGTTTGCAGGGAGGAGAAGATATTTTATCCTATTGAATGATAATTTGGTGTTTTAACTTAATTTTTTTAGAATTCCGTTCATGTTGATCTGGTTACCATGAGAACAGTGTCACACGCTGCTGCTGCTTCAGCCGTCGTATTGTAGAAAATGTCCAAATAAAATAAATGTTTAACAAGCTGACAGAAGTCGATGCATTTCTTTGTTGGAAGCATGTAAATGTAACTAGTTTTAATGTTGCTTTTGTAAATATTCACTTTCCCATATGACCACGAAGGAGAATCGGAGGGTCACATTCAGGGACAGACATCGACACGCTGTATTTTTGTATTTATTTCAACAAATGACAAGCATAAATGACCAACAATGGCGACATTTTTCACAATCATGACAGAAAATTAAAATACTGCCCTTAACATCACTTGCAGAAAGGCAGCGCGATATAAACAAACCCAGACTAGAACTGAACACGGCGTTACGGCAGCTTAACATTCTCTATATCTACCTCCTCGATGGCAGTCAAGTCTTTCAATTCAGTGGAAATGTCGCTCCTCTTCATAACATAAGTATCACGTCCAACATATGTTGTGATTTTCTGTCTAAATCAGCACAGAACGGACTTTTTCCCATCTCTTCCATTCTAATTTTCACTGCTTGCCCTCCACCGGAATTTCGCGCGTCTTGAGAACCACGTGACTGAAAACAACCTATTGGTTCAGTTGATTCAAAGCTTTAAAAAGCTTCATTTCTCCCATCACTATTAGCAACAACAGAAACAACACAAGAGGCACAACAAACTGGAGAAACAAGAAGGAAAGAGAGCACATTATAAAGGGAGCAGAGAACATGAGGAACAGGTGAACACACACAGATAAACGAGGACTCAACAAGAATTAAACAAGGGATTATATAGTTACAGCTCCTCCTGTGGTTGAGAACTTCCTCTGATCTGACCGACTCAGTGTTTAAATCCTGCTGGAGTTGATATATAGAGACACTGTTCCACAGTGAAGTGTTGCTGTACATTTGTGTCAGACATGTTCTTCAGTGTGAGAATACTGTAAACCACACTGACTCAAACCACATCTGATCTGAACACAGTTTATAGGATATTCTTTTGCACACAAACTTGTGCATTACTGTTAGTTTCTCTTCTTTCTTTTAGCATGACATTAAAATCTAGAAATAAAATTATTACATTATGAGTGATCAAATAGTTCCCTTTCGTGGGAACTGTCGACGCTGCGTGGCAACGCATTGGGAACCTTCTGCGTGATGTCATCACTGAAGCACTCATGTATCTAACCAATCGCGTAGCGAGACGTCAGAGAAGGGTGACGTCACGGACCAGGAAACTATAAAGCATACCCGGATGCAGAGAACGCTAGCTTCTGTGTCTTCAGCAAGCACTCTATGTTATCGTGTGTCTTATTTGGTGTTGTTTGTCTTATTTCATATAAACAAGTCACGATATCTTTGTCTGAGGACAAGAGTATCTCACACCAATCCATATATATATATTTATAAAAAAGACACGTATTATGGCGAGAAACAGCAGTTGAATGGGAGTTGAGTAAGCCCGGGCAGCTCTCGAGGGAGTCGTCTGTGTGCACTATAAAAAAAAGAAACTCGCTCTCAGAATACTGTGTTCCAGTGTTCACCGTGGATCGCGGAAAAGAAGTCATTCGTGGGGTTCACAAATGGATCTGACAGAGGGGTTAGAGACGGGCGCTCCCCTTTCTCTGCCCTTACCTGCCAGGTTCAGTGCCGTCTCCCAGGTGGAAGCACGCTCTGCGGTTTCTTCCCCGGGTTGAGGCACCGGTATTTCACATGCCAGCTCTGAGGATCTGAGGACTCGCCACCTCACACACATCGTGTTAGGGAGTGGAGCATGCACGTCAGTTCAAAAACAAAGCAGCTGACGGTTCATTCATAAAAATGTCCCGGAGTGTAAAAGAAATGAACTAGCAGGAGTTTTTATCTCCACTCCTGTTGGCTTTATTCTCGAGGGAATAAAAGTCTAACACACGGCTTAGATCTCGCGTTTGCCGAGGCAGCGCGTGGATTAAGCCTGCAATAAGGAATATATAGCTCGAATCTCGCGTTTGCCGAGGCAGCGCGTAGATTAAGTGTGCAAAAAATATATATATATACGGCTCGCTCGGATCTTGCGTTTGCCGAGGCTGCGCATAGATTGCGTGCACGTAGTATATATTGTGTATATAATGTGTTTATATATATCTGGAGGGAACTGAGCAGACGGGAGTTTCCCTTTCTCTCTTTCCCTATAATACCTTGCAAACTATTACGAGCTATAATTCTCTTTGTATTCTAATATATTCAGCCTGTCATTTTTGACTGTTTTGGGCTGCATTTAATTTAAGGATTAAATGAAATATTGAATACATTAAATTCTGAGGAATTTAAAGGTGAAGTCTTTGTGAAGTAAGACAGATCTGCGTACTGTTATTATCACCAAGAAGGCTTCAAAGAGGTCCTGACATCTGTGGGCCAGGATCCATGAGAGCAGCCCCTCCGGAGGGGGTCCTGTGTTAGAATATCTGACACCCGTCCCCCTTGGTGCCCTCAGGGGGCCGTTATGCTAACCCTGCCACCCGGTGTGCGTCAGGGCGCAGCGGTCTCCATCGACCCTCCGAGGAGAGCCGGTCATGACTTGATTCGTCTGTTTTCTGCCGGTGCGCCACTCCAGAACGTCGAATCAAGTGCTCAAAAACACCAGAGGCCAGTCTCGAGAGACTGGTTCCCTTAATAGATTTTATGGCAGAATGGAAACTTCTACCGGATATATCAAAATGGGTGCTGCTCATCATAGAAAAGGGTTACAGGGTCTCGCCCGCCCAGATTAAATGAGGTCTTTCCCATAGTGGTGACCCCCGAGCAGTCTCTGGTTATGGAACAAGAGGTTATGACACTCTTGCGAAAAGGAGCTATAGAAAGGGTTCCTCCTCCCAGCAAGCTGTCAGGCTTCTACAGCCGCTACTTCATTGTTCCAAAGAAGGATGTGTCCTATCGTAGATTTACATGTGTTAAATCGCTCAATATGAAAGCTCAAATTCAAGATGCTTACACTTAAACAGATTATCCCACAGATCAGGTCCGAGGACTGGTTTGTGGCGATAGACCTGAGAGAGGCGTACTTTCAGGTGTCCATCCATCCTTCTCACAGGAAGTTCCTCAGGTTTGCTTTCGGGGGCAAAGCTTACCAATACAGGGTTCTTCCTTTTGGCCTGTTATTATCACCCCGCACATTCACGAAGTGCGTGGATGCAGTGCTGGCTCCACTGAGACTCCAGGGCATCCGCGTACTGAATTACATAGAAAGTGATTCTAGCTCAATCAGAGCAACTAGCAGTTCAGCATCGAGATGCTGTTCTGTCCCATATGAAGAGGCTTGGGCTGAGGCTCAATGCCAAGAAGAGTGTGCTAGTTCCAGCTCAATCCACCAACTATCTGGGTGTAGTGTGGGACTCCACCACGATGTGGGCACATTTGTCTCCCGCTCAGGTGAGTGCCATTCTTATGGCTATGAAAGGGGTGAAGTTAGGCCAGTCACTCACTGTAAAACAGTTCCAGAGACTGTTGGGTCTGATGGCAGCTGCGTCCAACGTGATACCTTTTGGCCTTCTGCACATGAGACCCTTACAGTGGTGGCTCAGGACCAGGGGATTCTCCCCGAGGGGAAATCCTTTTCGCATGATCAAAGTCTCACGACGATGCCTTCGTGCTCTGGTCATGTGGAAAGATCCCTGGTTCCTGTCCCAGGGACCTGTGCTGGGGACTTCTGGTCGTCGCGTAATGCTTATGACAGATGCTTCCCTCACGGGCTGGGGGGTGATCATGAGTGGCCGTCCAGCTCAGGGCTCATGGGAGGTCCATCAGCTCTCCTGGCACATAAATCGGCTGGAGATGATGGCGGTGTTTCTGGCATTAAAACACTTTCTCCCAGACCTGAGAGGCCATCATGTGTTGGTCCGCATGGACAACACTGCTGTGGTCGCCTATATAAATCATCAGGGGGGTCTGCGGTCTCGCCAACTTTACTACTTGGCCCGTTGGATCCTCCTATGGTCCCTAGGGAAGCTGCTCTCTCTGAAGGCAGCTTACATCCCGGGGTATAAAGGGAGCAGACGCCCTGTCGAGGCAGGGGCCGAGGCCCGGGGAGTGGAGACTCCACCCAGAAGTGGTGGATCTCCTATGGAAAAATTTCGGTCGAGCGGAAGTCAACCTATTTGCTTCGGGAGAGTCAACCCAGTGACCACTCTGGTACTCCCTAACACATCCAGCACCTCTGGGTATGGATGCCATGGTACAGACGTGGCCGAGGCTACGTCTGTACTCATTTCCCCCGATCGCCTTGCTCCCGGGAGTTCTGGAGAAAATATGCCGGGAAGGGGTCAGCCTAATAATGGTAGCCCCCTTCTGGCCAACCAGAATATGGTTCTCGGACCTAGTGTCCTTACTAGACAGCTCCCCAATGGAGCTTCCCCTTAGACAGGACCACCTGTCGCAAGCGGGTGGCTCAATAATACATCCCGCCCAGAACTGTGGAAGCTATGGGCCTCGCCTCTGAGGGGGCCAGGCTCATAGATGCTGGTCTTCCAACTGAGGTTGTGGAGACCATCCTTAACTCCAGAGCTCCCGCCACGAGGAAGCTTTATTCCTATAAATGGAATTTATTTTCTGCTTGGTGCAGACAAAATAATATGGACACTGTCCACTCTCCTATCAGCTTTGTGCTAAGATTTCTCCAAGAAAAATTCTCGGAGGGCCTATCGCCTTCAACCTTGAAGGTTTATGTGTCGCTATCTCAGCCTTTCATGCTTCTCTTGAGGGTGGCTTCTCGGTGGGTCGAGACCCCCTCGTTACTTGCTTCCTCCGTGGCACACTGAGATTGAGGCCGGCCTGGGACCTGGCTGTGGTATTACTAGGGTTATCTGAGGCTCCCTTCGAACCACTCTCACTGTAAAACAGTTTCAGAGACTGTTGGGTCTGATGGCAGCTGCGTCCAACGTTATTACTATTGGCCTTCTGCACATGAGACCCTTACAGTGGTGGCACAGGACCAAGGGGTTTTCCCTGAGGGGAAATCCTTTTTGCATGATCAAAGTCACGCGGCGATGCCTTCGTGCTCTGGTCATGTGGAAAAAGCCTTGGTTCCTGTCCCAGGGACCCGTGCTGGGAACTCCTCGTCGTCGCGTAATGCTTACGACAGATGCTTCCCTCATGGTCTGGTGGGGCCATTGTACTCCAGGCCTTCTATCCTCCTCCCTTTGAGTCTTCGGATCAGGAAAAACTGAATCTGCTCTGCAGACCAATTGTTTGTCTGTTATGGGTCCCCTAAGAAAAGGGGGCCCAGCATCTAAGCAGAAGATGAGCAAGTGGGTGGTTGAGGCCATCTCACCTGCATATGAATCGGCCGGACAGCCCTCTCCATTGGCTGTTCGCGCCCATTTCACTAGGGGTATGGCGGCATCAGAGGTGCTGATGTCTGGAATATCCACTAATGGTATCTGTGATGCAGCTGGATGGTCATGCCAGCACACATTTATCAGGGTTTATACCCTTGATGTTGGCTCCTCTCTGGGGTCTTCTATTTTGTCACTAACATTGGCAAGTATTTGAAGCTACGGCACAGTTGGGATTGCGTTCCCAATGCGTTGCCACGCAGCGTCGACAGTTCCCACGAAAGGGAACGTCTCAGGTTACAGATGTAACCCTGGTTCCCTGAGTAGGGAACGAGACGCTGCGTCTCTTGCCGTACCCCCTGCATACTTGCGAGTGCTTGCTTCAGACTTATCCCAAAAGCTAGCGTTCTCTGCATCTGGGTATGCTTTATAGTTTCCTGGTCCGTGACGTCACCCATCTCTGACGTCTCGCTACGCGATTGGTTAGATACATGAGTGCTTCAGTGATGACATCACGCAGAAGGTTCCCAATGCGTTGCCACGCAGCGTCTCGTTCCCTACTCAGGGAACCAGGGTTACATCTGTAACCTGAGACGTTTTGTTACTGAAAGGTATCCACTCGTCTCTGAACTGTCCTCTGGAGATGGACATGAGCTGATCCCAGACCCTCTCACTTTCCTCAATATGGTTTACAGCTGGAACTTCAGAGGACTCTCCTGATCACCTGACCAGGGAAACAGGGCCGGTTGGTCGATTGTGCACTGAAATCATGGTGTTAACCCTTTTAAACCGGTTGTGTCGTCATCAACACGTCCAACAAAGCTGTCTTCATGTTACCGTAACTCTTCAGGCGTTTGCGGTCGACATGTCTTCCGTCAGCAAATGACAGCTGCTTTCGGGGAGAGCGGGTGAAGGAGGATTTGAACAGAGAGATATGGAGCGCTGCAGTTTAGGGAGTTTTGGATCACATAAATAATAGAAGAAACAAACAAAAACATGATTAGGTCTGAGTTCAATTAGGACATTTAAGTAGCCTTTATAAACAAGCCTTAAAAAACATTACTGGTGTGAATCTTGAGACAAAACAATGACTCTGACATATTTTAAGATATGATTTCAGTTTAAACAGCTCAAACTGGGACTAACTTAAGCCTTGTTTGTGAAACCGGGTGTTTAAATACTAGTTTATTAACTTACATGGCAATGTTTTACTATAGGTCATTTTTCAAGCACCTTATAACCTATATTTACGTTTTTAAGTCATGCGCCCTCTAGCTGGTGTAAAAATAATGACAGTGTCGTGTTATGTCTGTCGTCATGACGTATGACTGTCATCACCAATCAAAATGTGCGTTCATTTAAATGCAATGTGTGGACTTTTTACACCATTTCTCCTATTTCCATTCAGCAAAACTTTTTTTTATTAACCTCACCCCACCCCAGAAATCCACTTTGATAAACTAATGACTTTAACACACTTCACCTTCTCTCAGTGCCGGGTTACAAGAGCAAAGTTATTGGTTTAGGCTTGTGAGTGCAATTATTTTTAAAAAAACTTTTAAATATTGACTTAAAATAATTTCACCAACTTAGATTGTTTGAGTGTAAAGATACAGAGATAGTGTAGATAAACTGTGTGTTAATACAATACAACACTACAGTAAAGTCTATACAGGCAAAGTCTGATGCTCATCTAATTTTATCCAAGCCCTGCCCATTCAGACACAAAGGACCAATGGAAGCTGCATATGCTGAGCAGCCAATCAGATTGAGCTGATGTCAGATCCAGCCACTATATTCATTATGTGACAGAGTTGGTGTACATGCGTCTGAAGATGAGAATATAGTAAATCTTTAACTGTAACACTGACACTCAAACAGACTCTTGAAAATATACTTCCAGAAGTTTTTGTTGATACATTTCTTTGAAAATTTAATTCAGATGAACATTATAAACTGTAAACTTTTTGGCTACTTTAATTAAAACTGGGTAAAAATTCAGTGCATTAAACAGGCTTAACTATTGCTATTGTTCACTGAAATATAGAGTTGAATGTAGTGCAGCACTACAGAGGAAGTGACATCAGAATGATTCAGTCTAAACTGGTTCAGAGATGATCACTGCTCTGTGTGGTTAAACTAACTGAGTTCTGAGTAACATGTTTCTAAACCTGAACAGTGAGATCACAGATATGAAATCACCAAAACTGCTATAATTAATTCACTATTTTAGTAACAGAAGTGTAGGATGGATATCAACCATCTTAATATTGTGAGAAAGTCTTGACTCTGGAATAGATGAAAATGTCACTATAAAACTTCATTCAGACTTTATTATTATTATTGAATAATATGTATGATGATGATTCCATATTCATAATTGCAGAGATACAACAAACAAATGACCTTTATCTGGACACTCATTATTTTATGTTTAGGCAATGATTCACTTTCCTTTAATGTGTTTACTTGCTGTATAGTTTTAGTGTCAATGCATCTTTGAAAATAGCAATAGCGAATGCACCATGGTGTGAGAGCAACTGGCTTTTGAAGGGAATAGGAGACTAGACTCTGGTTGGTTTATTTCACGTTACACCCAAAACACTCCCATGACTCATTAAGAGAATAGGGACAACCCTTTAGACCATTTGCCAGGCACCAACCATTTTTCCTGTCCTTAAACTAGCAAAAGTGGGTTCGGACACACCTTAAGTGCACTTGTGCTGTGCACTTTAGACCATGTGCTCAGATTGTTAAAATAGGGCCAACTATATCTATATTAAAAAAAAAAGAAAAAAAAAGAAAATTAGTTTGGTGTAACAGTTTGAGAAACTGTTATCATGGTTTTTTGGTAGTTCTTCTGCCTCACGATGCAGGGGGCGCTAGTGAGTTGTAGGCAGGGAGGAATAATTGTTGTTTAGTCAGAGAAGGAGTGAGTCTGCTATGGAGAGGTAGGAATGGCCTACCTGATATTGACTCTCAAGTCACTTCTGTTGAGCAGGTTTATCGCCCAATATAAGTAAGTTGTGTTTTTTTTGTTCATGTCATAGTGTATTTACTCGCTATAATATTGTGGATGTTTTTTTGTAATTGCACATATTGTCTATTGTAAAGGGGCTTCATGGTTTGTGACTACCACTAAGTGGGTTAGCGTGGTACGCTAGTCCCACATGGTTTGGTCTGCTCGAATGGCAGCATGGGGCCTTTAATGGTTTAATTCATGCTGGGTCAGTGTCGTGATTCTGAACAGCAACAAATGCATCAACCTGTGTGAATTCCTGATGATGGACAACGTTTCACAAGGATTACGTACATCTATTTTTGTCTTTGGGGACTTAACACGAACTGTGGATATATATATATGTATATATAATTTTATTTATTTTTTTTTTTTGTGTGATTCTTGTAAGACCTTCATCGTTTGGATTTCTGACTGACTTTTTGCCTGGGGGATTCAGACATTAACTGTATGGACTTCTCACCAACTTTTTCCAGATAAGAATCGTTGTTTCTCTATTACTCATAATTGAAGCAATGCTAACTCAGTCACTTCCAAATCAGGCGGCTTATGATTAATCCAGCGAATTCACGTGTTCAAGAGGTGAAATCCATGTGGGGAACAAATCCCTCTCGCTAATTCCTGATTGCACATAGTGAGATGATGTGGTTTTACCTGTTGAATTCACCATTTAATTAACTGAGAAATTCGATAGCTGCTGATAATACTGAAGAGCTTATATACGGATGCTTATATATGGACGTGAGTCACCTGACAGTCAGCTGATGAGAGCTTGACTGACGTGACCTGCCAGAACTGACGCTACACTTGATTTATCTGCTTTAAAACAACTGATATTTATAAAATGAGTTTATATTCAAACATAAAATGATGGGGGGTGCTGAATCTAAAATGTCCCTATATCCTGCTCTTTCCACTACAGCAATCTCCTCCACTATACTCATCTCTTCTCATGTCCTCCTGCTTTACATCCTCCTCTCTCCTCATATGATCTTCCTCTCTCTGTTCCACTCTTCCTTTACTTCTCATTACACCTCTTGCTCTACCACACCAATCATTGATAATGAATATTATTTCATTAACAAACCAATTTTATCACTAATAATTTATTGATTTTATTTCTAGATTTTAATTGCATGCAGTAATGCAAAGAACTGTGCTCAGATCAGATGTGTTAACAATATGCACTTTATCACGCTGAAGAACATGTTTGACAGCTGCTGTCGTGTCAAAGTCTGTGTGGAAACAGAATGACTGTAGGTTAAACTTCCTGAGCTGTTACCATTGTGCTCTTGAACATCAACCATGAGTTGATCTTCAGGGACTGTTCCTATTACAGTAGAAGTGTACTGTACATTACATTTAAACATCAGTGAAGAACAAATCAACACTTCTCCATTATGCATTGACATCGTGTCACTAAATGACAACTATATACCAGAACTACACTCAGTTCAGATCAGAGGAAGTTCTTTCTTTAGACTCTACCAGCCCTTCCTGTCTGAAGAAAGAGCTGTAACTATATAATGAAGAGAAAGACTGACAGAAACAGAAAATGGCTGATCAGTGTGATCTGTGTCTGCTGGGACTGATCATTCTCTCTTCACTTCTCACAGGTAAAGAAATCTGGATTTTCTCTAAAGACATTTAGTGGAATTAGTCTGGAAAGAGTTGATTTGAACATGCTCAGTTTATTCTTGCACACATTCACGTTGTGATCTCAGAGTTGTGTATTGATACATACAGATCATACTGTATTATTCCTGATACTGGACATAGAGTCACTCAAACATCTGATGATCAACAATTATCTTCATATTCAGAGATTTCAACAGCTACATGATCAAGACAAACACTTTATTCTGGAGACTGTGATGATTGTGTTCATGAGGAAAAAAGACGATATTTGAATCATCTGCTTTTTATGCTGGACTTTTAACACTAGATATAGTTGGATCCGCTCTAACATGTGAGGGTAAAAGATCTCACAGTCTAGATGAAGCTACAGAGAAGATCCGTCACCCCTGAGATTAATCTAGAAACAATTAAAATGCTCTTGTTTTCACGTCCCTGTCAGCATCAAGCAGCTGCAAACGTGACAATGCTGTCTGACTAACTCCTCTATACAGAGAATTACAATAATCAAGACTTGAAGAAATAAAGACATGAATGACTTTCTCAAGCTCCTTAAAAGAGAGAAACGTCTTGACTTTATCCAGAAGTCTCCAGTGGAAAAAGCTGGATTTCACAACAGCATTTGTTTGCTCATCAGATTTAAAAGCTTTGTCAAATAAAACACTCAGATTCTTCACCACTGTTTTGTTATACAAGACCAGAGGACCAAGATAAAAATTATTAGTCTGTCCAAATGTAATAATCTCTGTTTTGTTTTCATTAGGGTTATGGTTAGAGTTTTACAAAATTGAAAGATATTCAGCCTTTTATACCATATATAAAGTGACGTGACATGTAGGCCAGTATGGTGGTGTCCCACAGGGGCGGCTCTAGGAGCCTGAATGTTTTCAGTGAAGCCCTGAACGTTTTTACCATGCCTTGTACGCACCACCATCACTGAGTTTTCATGTGCATTAAAACTATTTCTATAGGAGCTGCAGATTTGCTGCACACTACAGTGCAGAGAGCAAATCTTACTCTGAAAAGTTACGTTGCCATTCACTCCCGACAAGAACCGCCCACTGAGACTAGAGCTTCTGACTGACATGTAAACTGACCAACCATCGATGAGAAGTGAAGGGTCTGCACGATCGAGCCAATGAGATTAGATCTTTTGGAGCCAGGTGGTTCTTTGATGTGTAGTATTTTACTAGATCAGCTTATTTGAACATTAAAATGGATATTTCAAAGTTCTTTTTCTTCTTCTTAAAAAAAGGAAGTAAAACAGCCCTAGCCAGCACTTAAAGGGATAGTTCACCCAAAAATGAAAATGTGATGTTTATCTGCTTACTCCCAGCGCATCCAAGATGTAGGTGACTTTGTTTCTTCAGTAGAACACAAATTATCATTTTTTAACTCCAACATTGCCATCTGTCAGTCGTATACAGCGCGTCAATGGGAACTCCTTCTATAAGAGTCAAAAAACAAGCACAGACAAATCCAAATTAAACCCTGTGGCTCGTGACGACACATTGATGTCCTAAGACACGAAAGGATCGGTTTGTGCAAGAAACCGAACAGTATTTATATCATGTTTTAATACTCGGTTAGTGAGGTCTGACTGCGCTCTGACAACGGCAGTGATGTCTCGCGCATATACTTACACCAATGAGTGCTAGACATCACTGCCGCTGTCAGAGCGCGATCAGAGCGAACTGCAGGTTCTTCAGTTTTCCAGCATCTTCTGCATATTTGAACCCTTTCCAGCAGTGACTGAATGATTTTGAGATTCATCTTTTCACACTGAGGACAACTGAGGGACTCAAACACAACTATTAAAAAAAAAACGTTCAAACATTCACTGATGCTCCAGAAGGAAACATGATGCATTAAGAGCCGGGGGGTGAAAACTTTTGAAGAGGATGAAGTCGTCCAAATTTTTCTTATTTTGTTTAAATATATATATTTTTTTCATTTAGTACTGCCCTTCGGAAGCAACAGAAGATACTTGCATGTTTCCCGGAAGACAAATTAAGTACAATTTACCTTGATTTTTAAATTCAAAAAGCTTACGCTGTATGTCCTATGCTTTTCCTATTCTACTTACGGAAAAAATGGAACTGGTGCTGCGTTCGTTCTGGTAGTAGAATAGGGAAGGCGTAGGACATACTTTTTGAAGAATACGAAAGTGCGGTTTTGGCGGAAGCACTTTGAAGGCGATCATTGGTTTATATAAAGCAAATATATTTACATATTTTTTCGAAAATCGTTTCTCTAGATAAGACCCTTATTCCTCGTCTGGTATTGTTTAAAGCTTTTTGAAGCTGCACTGAAACTGTAATTTTGACCTTTAATCATTTGGGCTCCAGTGAAGTCCACTATAAGGAGAATAATCCTGGAATGTTTTCATCAAAAACCTTCATTTCTTTTCGACTGAAGAAAGAAAGACATGAACATCTTGGATGACATGGGGGTGAGTAAATGATCAGGAAATTTTTATTTAAAAGTTAACTAATCCTTTAACGATTTTTTTTTTTTTTTTTTTTTTTTTTTTACAACAGGAGTGATTAAAATTAAAACTTACTATAGCTTGATAATAACATTTTCCTGGAGCTGCTGTGAAGACCAAACCATCTCTGTCCATTAATTTTCATATTGTCACTGTGAAGCTGCTTTAAAACAATCTGTATTGTAAAAAGCGCTATAAAAATGAAGATGACTTGACTTGACCTACATTTCCTGCTGGTACTGAGACTCAAGCCCACAACCTTTGGTTAGAAGTCTGTCTCTCTAACCATTAGTCCACAACTGTGTTTCAGGTTCCAGTGGAGAGGATGATGGTCATGTGTTCATCAGTTCTGGTGAAAATGTTCGTCTGCCCTGTAATAATGCTCTTTCTGACTGCAAATCAACTACATGGAACTATTACAGTTTCAGACATACGGAAGCAGTTGCACTGATTACTAAAGGGATAAAGAATAAAGACACAGAGAGACACGAGAGACTGAGTCTGGGGTCTGACTGCTCTCTGAACATCAAGAACATCACAGAAGAAGATTATGGATTATTTGCCTGCAGACAATTTGTGAATGGACAATACCAAGCAACTGATGTTCATGTTTTTCTGCATGTTCTTCATGGTGAGTTTATGATTATATGATCAATTTAAAAAGAGCAGATTCTCCCTTTAAACTCAATGATGATTGAAGAGTCTGTGATTTGTGTCTTGTGTTCAGTTTCAGTGTCTCCATCATCATCATCATCATCATCCTCACAGACTGAGATCAGTCCAGGTCGCTCTGTGACTCTCTCCTGTCAGTTGTGTTCTGTATTCTCCTGTGATAATTTGGTCCGTTCTGAGCGACTTCATCTGTCGTGGGTGAATCAGGCTGGTGTTGATCTGAAGACAGACTCCAGATATCAGATATTATTCTCATCAGATCCCTGTATCATCACTCTGACTACAACACTCCTGAATGAAGATGACAACAGAGAGTGGAGATGTCGGCTTATTCTCAGAAATCAATCCAAGACCTCAGTCAGATACACTGTCAAGTATTCAGGTGAGAAACAACTATTACTACTGTAAAATATGATGTTAATGTCCTCCAGATGAACATCTGAACATTCATCTTCTGATTCAACTGATATATAACTGATATATATTATATGTGTGTGTGTTTGTGTACCATTAATACAGTAAATGTATAATAAATATAAATTAATCCGTTTTAAGTTATTGTCATTTTTACATGAATACACAGGAATTGTTCCTTTCAACGTTGATATTCTAATTTTTACACAAATAAATGCTGTTTCTCTCCATCTTATTGTGTATGAACATACACGCATGTACAATTCTGAATGTTATGATAAATAAAAAAACATTAGAGTGCTGTATGTATGAACAGATGTAGCTACTGTCAGTTACACATTATTTTTTACAAGGCTAACTCATAACACTCGTGTCCACCTTGGGCTCACATGCCTTTAACTAGGGATGAAATGTCAGATGTGACGCCAGTCTAAAATCGCCTCCAGTCTGTTGCGGGACTTTGTTTTTATAGCCACAAGGGCACTGAAGGCTGTCTCAGAGAGGCAGGTGGTACTGAAAGGAAGAATGATTTTTGGAATTGCATAGTTTGCGACAGCAGGTCCCCTGACTATCCAAAGCCTTTTGAATCCATTCTCCCGGAAGTACTTTTCTGACAGTGAATCAGTTTGAAGTTCAGCGAGCTCATCTTCACAGCCAAGGTATTCTACATCTTCAAGTCTGGATGTGAAGGGATCTATAACCCATAACTCCTTGAATAATGCGTCAACATCCACAAAGCAGGACTTTAATTCCTCCTGTAGCAAAGTCATGTGACGGCAAAGCTCCGTGCGCAGAGATGCACTCACGGTACCGCCACAGTGTTGAAGCAGCAGTGGGAACTGTTGTAAATGCCCCTGTGACATTTTTCCGGCCCTGTACTCCAGCTTGAGCATAAAAGCCTCGATTGCTTCTTTGCACTGTAAGATGGTTGACTCCGAACCCTGCAGTCTCTTGTTGGTCTCATTATAAAGAGTGAATATGTCAGCAAGATATGCGGTTTTAATCAGTCAGCTTCTCCGACAGTGTGTGATTTTGACTTCGCAGAAATTCCAGGATTTTATCTTGTAATTCTAGAAAGCGCACAAGAACTTTGCCACGTGAAAGCCAGCGCACCTCCGTGTGTAGCAGTAGAGTTTGGTGTGCTTCATCCTCACACAGTTGTTCAGATAATCTTTAATGAAGTTTACGACTTTCACACCTGTTGCCAGTGTGTCACTAAGTTCTCTGGACAGTTTTTTACTGGCGAAACATGTATGTATCATACAGTGGAAGATTACAGTCTGGAGCCTTTCCATCAAACGGCTGTTAAATCCCTTATTTCTACCCATCATCGCAGCAGCCCCATCCGTGCAGCAAGCGACAAGATTTGCACAGGGCAGATTGTGGGATGTGAGGGAAGAATAGACAGCCAAAAAACATCTTGACCTGTAGTTGTTGTGGGTAAATTGTAGACATAAGAATGTCTCGTTTCAACTCATCTCCGTCAACATACTGTACATATTCAATAAGCACAGACTCTCCCGCCACTTTGGTCGTTTCATCCAGCTGTATTACAAACTTTTTTTCTCTCCAAAAATTGCTGATCTTTACCGATAGTCTCTGGATGCTTCGTCTCCTGGTGTATTTTCATTTTGCTTGGTTTCATGCTGTCGTTTGCCAGTTTTTCACCACAGAAGACACATTCTGGTCGAGATTCGTCTTGACCTTCAATGAAACCAAAATTTAGGTAGTTTTTGTCAAAGTGTTTAAACTTTTTCTTTGCCTCTGAACAATCACCGGATTTACGTTTCACTGCCATTTTTAGGGGCCAAGCCCCGAAGGGGCTGTAGCCCCTATTGTAATTGTACGTTTTCCCTTTTATTATTATTCTTCCGAATGGGAGTCTATGGCAGCCCTATCAATGGAACATGAGAATGATGAAATGTGGCATACTTGTAGAGATGCTCATGAATAGAAATCTGACCAATTCTGGAGTCTCTAGGGCCAACTCTATAGCGCCACCACCAGTTCAAAATTTCAACATTCTAAAGATTATAACTTTTGATCCATTTGCTCTAGAAAAATACAATTTAGTACATCTGATTCGTCTCTTCATGCTGATGCTATTCAACTTCTTACATTAAGTCTCTGCCCATTACAGTAGCGGCCATTTTGAAAAGTACAGTATTCCGTTTTTTCGCTACTCTTCCTTCAAAATTTGTCCAATTTTGTGCAATCTTTGATCAGATGATCTTTGGTCTGAGCCGCACAGAAATGACTGAACAGATTTTTTTTTATTCATCTTTGTTCAAAAGTTATGTCACGAAGTTAACGAGGTCGACCCAAAATTGATATAGAGGCTGTATCTCGGCCAAACTTTGAGCAATCAAAACTAAAATTGGTACACTTGATCAAGACCATGAGCTGAGGTTCCATGCCAAATTTGGGAACAGCGCCACCTACAGGTTATTTTGGCCAATAACTTTTGAACACTTTGTTAGAAAATCAAGATCTTGGTGTCTATAGATTCCCTGTGCCATGCCGAATCCGAGGATATCGAATTTGTCAACATCGGATGAACCACGTGTCCGCCATTTTGAATTTTGTCATAAATTGCAATAACTTTTAAACAATTCGACATATGTACCAATTTTTGTGATGATATGACCATCAGAGAGTCCTGAAGGTACATGAGAAGTTTCAGCACAGCGCCACCTAGTATTCCACAGATATAATGATTTTTGCAAAATTGCTTATAACTTTTGAAAACATTATCCAGAATTTGTCTGCTTTATGTCATTTTATTCCCTGGCTTATGCCGATTCCGACAATGTGTCATTTGTCATTTTCCTTAAATGTACCTGTCTGCCATATTGAAGTAAATCAGAAACAGTTTTTTCGTTACTCCTCCCACAAATTTTGGTCAGTTTTGTCCAAAATCAGCTCAGATGATCTTTGGACCGAGCCGCACAGAAATGACTGAACGGATTTTTGATATTCACTACCATTCCCGAGATATTTGTCTCTGAATGTGACCTTGCTTGTGTTTGTTGTCTTATGTTAGTTAGCTTAGCATGCTAATTGCTTAGCATGCTAGCCAGTTGCCATTCTCTTTAATGTGGCTCTTCAGTTATCAAGTTAACCATGAGCTTCATTAGCATTAAGTTAGCTTAGCATGCTAATATGGTTAGCATGCTAAGTAATGCTTTTTTGTAAATTCTTTCTTACACTAAAAGTTCTCTTCCACAGATTGTTGAATGTGCATCCTCAAGTAGCTCAATGTGTAAAGCCAGTTGCCTGAAGAGCTCTGTACCCCAAGTTAGTGGGTTCGAATCCCAGGTGGAGTGGTTTTATGAAATAGTGTGTTTTGATTCCTTTACTGCCTCTTGGATTAGAAATAAATGCTTTTTGTTTCATGCTGTGTTCATTTTCATCTAAGCTTATGTACATAAGTTCTGAGTTCATTTTCGCCCGTAATTCTGAACCAGCTGTTTCATGTTTGTTCATTTTCTGCTGTTTTTCCTCTTCCTGCTCTGTATTGCGCTACAGCATGATGAGCTGCAGAATGATCTAAAGTAGTTATTAAATATAACATTCAGTGCAGTTTTATAAAAAAATTCTTCATTTTGAGTTCATTTTCACATGAACTAATGAACTTCGGCAGGTGTGCCAACAATCACCTGCACAGTGGTGCAATGAGATGCGCAATGGACACTGGACCTGGAGGTTATGGGTTCGAATCCCGTGTTGGGTGGTCATTATGCAATTGTGTGTAATGAGTCATTTTGATTCCTTTTTTATCCAAATAAGCATTGTACTAATCTTTATTCCTCTTCAATGAGATACAAGTATTTTAGTTCATTCCGTGTTCGTTCTCTGAACTTCTATTGATTTTCATTTCATTTCCACCTGTCCTTCTGAACCAGATGTTTTGCATGTACATTCAATTTCTGCTGTTTTTGCTCTTCCTGCTCCGTATTGCGCTACTGCCCCTTCTGGGGCTTGGCCCCGAATTGCTGCTTGCAGCAATATTTCCTTTTGATTTTGCCGTTACGCTGACAAGCACATTGCGCGATCGATGGAGTTAGCAAAATTAAAATAATTTTATATAAGATATTTTTTTACTGTATTATATTGGCATTGTAAGCATTAAAAAAAAAAAAAAAAACTTTAAAAAACCTATTTTATATAAATTAGTATATTAGTATATGTTTTTTTTTTTTTTTAGCTATTCATTTTTTGGTTAAAATAAATCATCTCAGTTTGGAAAATAAATATCATGATGTTGTGTTCATGCATTCAAATATGATTTTGTTTGTAACAGTTGTAACATCAACTACAATAACAGCACTGATTCCAGATGTCACATCAAACTCTCTGGATCCAGGTGTGTATGAAGATCATCCTCATTTCAGTACTTGTTTTCACACTTGAGTTTTTGTCTTGATGTTGTGTTCCTGCATTCAAATATGATTGTGTTTTTAATAGTTGTACCATCAACTACAGCATCAACACTGACTCCAACCTCTCTAGGTGTGTATGAAGATCCTCCTCATTTCAGTGCTTGTTTTCACACTCTGGAGTTTTTCTAGAATCAGGATCTAAATGAACTCATTGTAGTGAAAATGAGCTCAGTGGACATCAGTATTAATATGACTGTAATATCGTCTCTCTCTCAGTGATTGTGATTGTTGTCGCTTCATTCGCTGTTCTCCTTCCTGCTCTTATTCTCTGGATGATTCGCAGAAAAAGAGACAGTGAGTTTTTACAGTTTCTCATATTATATAACAGACAAAAAGACCAAAACATCTGATGAAATAAACGTGTAATTCAGACAGAATTCCTCTCAGACAGAGTTTAATGTTTCTATTCTACAGCACTAGAATTCTTCTAAAATCAGTTTAATTGGAGACTGTATTGTGTGTTTGATCATCAATATTCTCTTGACGTTCTGTTTCAGATAACAGAAGAGGAACTGATGACTCTGAGGTGAGTATTGTAGGTCGATCCATGAGTTATTAGTGTTTATAAGCTCTGATCCTGAAATATGACACTCATATTAGTCAGATTATATAATGACAGGTTAGTGTATTTGAACTGTTTCTGCTCTAAAACTCACAGATAAGAATAAATATGATGAACCAACGACACAATCAACATTTACATTCATCTACTGCCAGTGAACAATATGATTCATCTTCAATAATCTGTGTATATTTGTGTATATTTGACACTGTGGTGATTTTTCATTGATGTTCAGGAGCTGATATATGATGAGACTTACACTGAGGTCACTTATACTGAGGACTACAGTAAAAACAAGTGAGAAAGAACTGCCAGCCTGCATGGAGAGCTTCTTGAGACTCCAGAGACACCAGCAGCTTCTAATATCTGTTTGCTGCTCAACACTGGCTTTTTTATAGCTGCCCTTTTAATACAATTAATTTTTTTGACAGGAACTTTCATTAATAAGCCTTTATCTGACCGAGTTCTGCTGTGCTCTGAATCACTCACAAATCTTATGATAATTCAATAATCTCCACTCAGTTTCACACAATATTAGTTGTTTTCATGCCTTTTGCACAACATTGCACCATTTCATGCTTTTCATTTTCAGAAAGATCTTTGTGTTCTAGTGTTTTCAGAAGTGTTTGCATGATCTTTAGTCTAGTTTTATAGTTTAGATATGCTTTCAGAGGTATTTTCAGAGGTGTGATCTCTCTGTTGAGGTCTGGAAACATGTCACTGCTGAGAGCTCAGTTAGTTTATTAAAGGAACACGCTTAAAGAGAGAAGAGGAAATGACATCTTCTGAGATCATCTCTGAACCCAGTTTAGACTGATGGGTGTGAATTTTCACACTTTTGTGGAGCGTTTACACGACACCATTTGCAGCTAAAAATGTAGAAAGTTTTTGTGTTTTGATCATTCATTTACATGAAAATTGGAATAAAAGGTTTAAAGGTCCAAGTTTTTGAAAAGGATACCTTCATTTTCTCCCTGTAAACAACAAAACCAAACATGAATTTGTGTAAACGGTGACATCATGAACATTCATATGATGTATTCAGAGTCTTCGCAATAGAGTCAGAGTTTCAGTGTTCATTTACAACGGAAACTTGATGTCTGATGTCATTATGGACGTCACACTGATGTTTGTCTGTTGATGCAGCGGCGTCTTACTAAAGCAGCAATAACAGCAGCACAGCAGCTCCTGGCGTAATGAATTCATCACATTGAAATCAAAGTACCTCTGTTCTTTTAAAGTTTGAACATTTCTCAGATGAACCTGTTGGAGATATGAATGTAAATGGCTGTCAGTGATTTTATTCTGGTGAACATTGAGTGATTTCTGTATCTGGATAACTGATTGTACCTCTGTTTCCTGAACAACATTCAAAATAAGTCTGTAATGGAAAAATTAGGCGTTTGCATATAGTAATACATAGATGCCCTGATCAAAGAGATACACCCGGGTGAAAAACCAGTACACTTCTATTGTGTACTTAAAGTGCTCTATTTTCGTGCACTAATTTTGTACTTAATATACCACAAATTCTGTACTTCTGTATTTTTTTAATCTGTATTTAAAAAATGTATTTAGTTACCACTTATAGAACACTATAAGTTTAAAATGTACTATAAATGAAATTAAAATAAATAAAATTTTAAGCATGCTTATATATGTTATTTTTTAGGAGGGCGAGCTAAAGGGTCAGGCCCTGTCATGGTAAACATCCCAGAAAATAATGAAAAAGTTTTAAATCCAAAACATGTCTAAAAGGGTTACTGAAATTCCTTGCTTGCATGTTAACAGTTTTTATGCTAGCAGGCTGAGTAATGGCAGTTTAAAATGGCCGACCGGCCTGACAGTCCTGTGACACGGCCTTACAAATGAATGGCATGGTTTTTATTAACTTTATTGCATATAATATGTATTTAATGCATGTCATAGCAAAACATTATTTGAATAAATAAACATTACACTGTAAATTTGAAGCTTTTTATGATGCATGGTGCACACACACACACACACACACACACACACACATACACACACACACACACACAAAGAGTCATATTTATAATATATGCATGCTAAAACCTATATTAATTTATTAATTACTTATTCTATTAACTAATAGCAAAAATCATATGTTAATTACCATGATGGTCAAAGCTACATACTTCCTGCTGTCTGCTTTAATTCATCTTTAGGTAATGATTTGCAAAGATATCATTGTGTGATGACTTTACTTGTTGAGGCGCATGACTATTAATTAATTGTTAGTAATATGTTATTGATTATGGGTTTTGGTTTGATTTTTGATTGGTGCTCTCCAGACACCGGATGATAACTTCTCTCCAGTTTAATCCGGTGATATCTGGGAGGTCAACAGGACAGTGAAAGTTCGCCCCGATCCAGAACAACGACTTCAGGGTCTCGTCCTCAAAGGGACAGTTGAGTGTAAGACAAAAAACTGAGTGTAAGATGAAAATAACAAGAAATCATGGCTCAGAACGCAAAATTCCTTAATGGATCTGGTCTTCTGTAACGCATGAAGACGAAGAAGACTAAAATCCAAAACAGGGTTTAATAATAAAGTTTCAACAGGCAGGGACACACATACAGCTGAAACGACACCGGACACTGAACCGGTGACAGTGTGACAGATGACTTCTGTTCCAGAGCTTTTCACATTAAACACAGTTTCACAGCAGAGATCTTTCTGATCACTTCTTGTCTTGACTTTAGTGACTGTCAGTGAAATGCAGAGCTGTATCTTAGTGTCAGGACTAAACACTCAGTTCAGATCAGAGGATGTTCTCAACCACAGGAGGAGCTGATGATGATTAAAGGAGGAGCTGTAACTATATAATGAAGAGAAAGACTGAGAGAAACAGAAAATGGCTGATCAGTGTGATCTGTGTCTGCTGGGACTGATCATTCTCTCTTCACTTCTCACAGGTAAAGAAATCTGGATTTTCTCTATTTAGTGGAATTAGTCTGGAAAGAGTTGATTTGAACATGCTCAGTTTAATCTTGTTGTGTCGTGTTTCATACATTGTATTATTGCTGGACATTGAGTCACACTCAGACGATGAAAAATAATTTTCATATTAAGAATGATTTAAACAGCTCTCTGATAAAGAAAAATAGTTTATTCTGAAGAGTGTGATGTTTGTGTTCAGTAAGGAAAGAAAATACTGTATGATCTGCATCTTCTGCTTTTTATGTTGATGTTGTTCAGCATCCACATTGATTAAAACCAATTCAAAGAGACCTTATTTAAATGATCATTATGATCTATATTAATAAATGAAGGTAAAACACTGTGTTTCAGGTACCAGTGGAGTGGATGATCTACATGTGTTCATCAGTTCTGGTGAAAATGTCCGTCTGTCCTGTAATAATGCTCTTTCTGACTGCAAATCAACTACATGGACCTACAGCAGACATTCAGGGGCAGTTGAACTGATTGTTTTAGGGGAAAAGAGGAAAAACACAGAGAGACATGAGAGACTGAGTCTGGGGTCTGACTGCTCTCTGAACATCAAGAACATCACAGAAGAAGATTATGGATCTTACATCTGCCAACAATATATGGATGGAGGAAAACAAGAACCTGATGCAGGTGTTAATCTGCATGTTCTTCATGGTGAGTTCATGATTATGGGATCAATTTAAAAATGGCAGATTCTCCCTTTAAACTCACATGATGATTGAAGAGTCTGTGATTTGTGTCTTGTGTTCAGTTTCAGTGTCTCCATCATCATCATCATCATCATCATCCTCACAGACTGAGATCAGTCCAGGTCGCTCTGTGACTCTCTCCTGTCAGTTGTATTCATATTCTGGATTCTCCTGTAATTATTGGGTTCGTTCTGAGGGTCTTCATCTGTTGTGGGTGAATCAGGCTGGTGTTGATCTGAAGACAGACTCCAGATATCAGATATTATTCTCATCAGATCACTGTATCATCACTCTGACTACAACACTCCTGAATGAAGATGACAACAGAGAGTGGAGATGTCAGCTTACTCTCAGAAATCAACTCCAGACCTCAGTCAGATACACTGTCAAGTATTCAGGTGAGAAACAACTATTACTACTGTAAAATATGATGTTAATGTCCTACAGATGAACATCTGAACATTCATCTTCTGATTCCAGTCAGCAGCTCAAACTCTGAGAAGAAATCAAGCCAAACTACAGCAGCAGCTCCTACACAAGGTTCATGATCACATGATCACTGTCACACATCATCAGTCTCTCACTTCACTGGTTCACACTGGCTTTAATTCATCCATCCTTTCATTTGTACAGAGAATCAGAAGACATTAAATACTCCAAACTCTGAGAGGACAGCAGCTGCACAAACACCTGGATTTACTGAACAACAAGGTATTTATTCATGACTTTATCATTTCAGTGGTTTATAGCGTCAGTTACTGGGAAAGAGCTTAAAAAAACTAATTATGTACTACTCATTCACACAAACAGGAAGCCATCTTCAAATACAGCTAATGTAAAGAGTGCATATAAATACTCCATCATCGTATATGTGAATGATAGAATTGAGCTTAAAAGATTAAAATAATAGTGATCATTCATTAAACACAAGTCATCTCATGTTAGTGTGAACATCTTCAGCACAATAACTGAGTCACTGATTCAGATCTGATCTGGACTACATCAGTTAAATAAATCATCTCAGTTTGTATAAGAAATATCTTGATGTTGTGTTCCTGCATTCAAATATGATTGTGTTTTTAATAGTTGTACCATCAACTACAGCATCAACACTGACTCCAACCTCTCTAGGTGTGTATGAAGATCATCCTCATTTCAGTGCTTGTTTTCACACTCTGGAGTTTTTCTAGAATCAGGATCTAAATGAACTCATTGTAGTGAAAATGAGCTCAGTGGACATCAGTATTAATATGACTGTAATATCGTCTCTCTCTCAGTGATTGTGATTGTTGTCGCTTCATTCGCTGTTCTCCTTCCTGCTCTTATTCTCTGGATGATTCGCAGAAAAAGAGACGGTGAGTTTTTACACTTTCTCATATTATATAACAGACAAAAAGTCCAAATCATCTGATAAAATAAACGTGTAATTTAGACAGAATTCCTCTCAGACAGAGTTTAATGTTTCTATTCTACAGCACTAGAATTCTTCTAAAATCAGTTTAATTGGAGACTGTATTGTGTGTTTGATCATCAATATTCTCTTGACGTTATGTTTCAGATAACAGAAGAGGAACTGATGACTCTGAGGTGAGTATTGTAGGTCGATCCATGAGTTATTAGTGTTTATAAGCTCTGATCCTGAAATATGACACTCGTATTAGTCAGATTATATAATGACAGGTTAGTGTATTTGAACTGTTTCTGCTCTAAAACTCACAGATAAGAATAAATATGATGAACCAACGACACAATCAACATTTACATTCATCTACTGCCAGTGAACAATATGATTCATCTTCAATAATCTGTGTATATTTGACATTGCTGTAATTTTTCATATTTCCATTGGTGTTTAGGAGCAGACAGATGATCATGTGACTTATTCTGAGGTCACTGCGTACAGTAAAAACCAAGACCAAAAGAAGAAGGTGAGAAACACTTCCTTGATGTTGTCCAGCTTCTCTCAACATGATAGTTTGTGTTTTCTTCTGAATTTGTGTCATGAATTGAGCTCAAACATCATGCTGTAATAATTGTGTGTTGAAACAATAACTGTGATGTTCATTCAGGTTCGCTGTGATGATAAAGTGACTTATGCTTCCATCAGAGGAGCAAAAGCTGGATCTCAGGAAAACTGCAGTGAACTTTATGCCTCTGTGAACAAGAACCATCACAAATCAGTCAAATAATGACACAAAAACCACATGAGCAGAAGAAGATGAATCTAATAGAACTGAGTCCTAATGGTGTCATTGAGTGCCATTATAAACACTTTCAATGTCTTTTACATGTTCACAAACAAACCCAAGTGATGCTCTGATTTATTTGTAGTTATTGCTTATTTTTCTCAGTTCAGCATGTTTTTTGTATAGTTTCTGTCTGCTTGTTGATCAGTTAATGCTAGTGTCTTTATTATTCATTCAGAGCTGCAGGTTCACTGTTAAAAATTGCTGTTAATTTACGGCAAAATTTTAACAGGATAATCCTGTTATATTAAAAAGCAGCGCATTACTGTTTTTTTACGGTTGGTGAAATGACATACACAAATTTTAACAGCATTTTACCGTATTTATTCCACAAAGGAAAGAAAACAGTACTTAACAGTATTTTTGGAACTGAAAACTGCAGCGAACACATCTGGATTTTTATCCGTCTTTACACTGTGATTTAACCGGTGAGTGCACCTTTGCCTTGCTCCTTTTACACAAGATAGGCTACACGTTTGCAATTGCAAATAACTGTGCGAATAACTGTAATAATTGTGGATGCTGAGCTTGTAACTGTTTTATACGTCCATTTCAGTGCCAACCGTGCAAACTGCGTCACAGAGTGGAGCTGAATTTCGGATTCATATATTTCCCGAGTACGAGGTGAGTTCACTATGTATACCTATACAAGTTTTTCAAATATGATATACTATAAACTCTTCTGCAAAGTAAGCCTTTAACATCATAGCAACAAAGTAATATCGATGTAAGTTATTTCTAACGCGCTGAAATTGTCGTCATCTCGTTTGCTAATTTTAGCTTAAGATCTTTTCATTTATTGGATAATATAGCCTACATTTAGTTTATATTAGACAAAACGTTGATTTCGATAACGTTGTGCTTGCAAATTTGGGTAAGCTTGTTCTAATTTGTACATAACTGTATTATGAGGGGAGTTTTTCTTTTGTTGCTGTTTTGCTTCTTTAGCGTTGGGTGTATTTTGGATTACTTCGACCAAGGTTAGCTTGATAGAATAAGTTGCGCGTTACTACTCAGTAAGTTATTATGTTGATGGTTTGTATTGTAATGTTACTTTGCCCAGTACAGTAGGCTAAATGACATTTTATTTCAGTGGAGACTTTGTTGTTGTTGAGATTTTCGTGCCCAAAGACTGTCCAATTTGACTCGCTGTTGTTGTTTATGTTCTATCATGGTATTATTGTCCTAACAACTGAAATAGACATGCTCTTTCCTAATTTAAAAATTAAATGCATACATTACAGGCATTATTGTTAGTGTATTGAGTCTGTCCTCATCATTGTAACTGTGTCTTAGGCCTCTTCCACTGCAGCTGATGTAGAAAGGACACTTGAACTACCTGCAACTCCTCGACTGATACTCCTTGGTATGTATAGAACTAGTCTATTTTATTACATAAGCCTCTAAGGGTGTTTTTTTTTCTTCTTTTTTTTTCTTTTGTATTTCAGCAAACATGGTAAATGCTTTTGTACAACACTGAAAGGGACAGTTCACACAAAATAAATATGCTGCCATCTTTTACCCACACTCATGTCATTCCAAGCCCTCAAGACTTTTATTAATATTTGTTATGTTATGACTTTACTTGAGGCACATGACTAATTGTTAAAGGGTTAGTTCACCCAAAAATGAAAATTCTTTCAGTTATTACTTACCCTCATGCCATTTGACACCTGTAAGACCTTCGTTCATCTTCGGAACACAAATTAAGATATTTTAGTTGAAATCCGATGGCTCCATGAGGCTTTCATAGGGAGCAATGACATTTCCTCTCTCGAGATCCATTAATGTACTAAAAACACATCTAAATCAGTTCATGTGAGTACAGTGGTTCAATTTTAATATTATAAAGTGACGAGAATATTTTTGGTGCGCCAAAAAAACAAAATAACGACTTATTTAGTGATGGCTGATTTCAAAATCATAAATGAATCAAAGTGTCGAATCTGCAGTTCAGAGAACCAAAGTCACGTGATTTCAGCAGTTTGGCGGTTTGACACACGATCCAAACCATGATTCCGCACACTGATTCATTTATGCTCCGATGCTTCCTGAAGCAGTGTTTTGAAATCGGTCATCACTATATAAGTCGTTATTTTGTTTTTTTGGCGCACAAAAAATATTCTTGTCACTTTATAATATTAATATTGAACCACTGTACTCACATGAACTGATTTAAATATGTTTTTAGTACATTAATGGATCTTGACACACAGATTCACAATGATCTGATGCTTCATGAAGCAGTGTTTTGAAATTGACCATCACTAAATAAGTCGTTATTTTGTTTTTTTGCCGCACCAAAAATTTCTCATCGCTTTATAATATTAATATTGAACCACTGTACTCACATGAACTGATTTAAATATGTTTTTAGTACATTAATGGATCTTGAGAGAGGAAATGTCATTGCTCCCTATGAAGGCCTCACGGAGCCATCAGATTTCAACTAAAATATCTTAATTTGTGCTCCGAAGATCAACAAAGGTCTTACGGGTGTGAAACGACATGAGGGTGAGTAATTAATGACAGAATTTTCATTTTTGGGTGAACTTACCGTTTAAGTAATATGTCATTGTGGTTATGGGTTTTGAATTAATTTTGAATTAGTTAATAGTCATGTGCCTCAACAAGTAAAGTCATAACATGATACCTTTGTAAATCATTAGCTAAAGATTATTTAAAGCAGACAACTGGAAGTTGAAATGCATGGCTTTGACCGATTGTGGTAATTAACACGTTCATTTACATTATTAGTTAATATAATATGCTATTAGGGAATTAATATATTATGACACATTTAACTAATAACAATATAATGATTACTTAATCTATTAAACATATAGAAACTTTATTAGTTGCTGATGCAGTAATCATTAATTAATGGTTTAGTTCTTCATAAGTCATACATTAACTTGATTATTTGTGCATTAGTTAAGCATGAATTAATGCATATTACCCGTATTGTAAAGTGTTACCTTAATTTCTATTCACATTCTCGTTATGTAAACTTTTACCCACACTAATTCTGAATGTATGCATTTGTTTTTCAGACACTTCATTGGAATAAATCCTGAAAAAGGCACCAAGGGTGGACAAGACTTATCACACTCGGGTTGCCAGTCTACTTAAGAAGCTAATGGACTTAAAGCGTTAGTTCACCCAAAAATGAAAATTTTGTCATTTATTACTTACACTCATGTCGTTTCACACCCGTAAGACCTTCATTAATCTTCAGAACACAAATTAGGGTATTTTAGTTCAAATCCAATGGCTCCTTGAGGCCTACGTAGGGAGTAATAACACTTTCTCTGTCTAGATCCATAATGTACTAAAAACACATCGAAATCAGTTCAATATTAATATTATAAACCGACAAGAATATTTTGGTGCGGCAAAAAAACTAAATAATGACTTATTTAGTGATGACCGATTTCAAAACACTGCTTCATGAAGCATCGGAGCATTATGAATCAGTCTATCGAATCATGAATCAGATCGCAGTTCAAACCCGACAAATGGCTGAAATCACATGACTTTGGCACTCCGAACTGCAGATTCGACACACAGATTCACAATGATCTGATGCTTCCTGAAGCATTGTTTTGAAATTGACCATCACTAAATAAGTCGTTATTTTGTTTTTTTGCCGCACCAAAAATTTCTCATCGCTTTATAATATTAATATTGAAACACTGTACTCACATGAACTGATTTAAATATGTTTTTAGTACATTAATGGATCTTGAGAGAGGAAATGTCATTGCTCCCTATGAAGGCCTCACGGAGCCATCGGATTTCAATGATAACCGTAGACCTCTTTAAGTCATTGGATTTCAACTAAAATATCTTAATTTGTGTTCTGAAGATGAATGAAGGTCTTACGGGTGTGGAACGGCATGGGGGTAAGTAATTTTGAGAATATTTTGTGATTTAAAGTGGCTTTATTTTTCAAGTTTTTCAAAGTTTTAATAAAGCACATTTTGAAGTTACTCTGCATTGTGTTAAATTTGTAATGTTTCAAAGGATATATTTGTACATTGTATTATGGTTTTAAAACAAGACGTCTAAGGGGTAATTAATAAAATCAAAGAAATATCTAGAAAAATAGTTACACCTTTTTTTCTTAGCAGTCCATTTCTCAATATAATAACATTTGTAGCTTACAGTTAAAAAGTGCAAATAAACATTAATTAACTGTTAATACTTTTGACAGTAATTTACTGTTAATGTAGAAAATAACAGCTTTATGCTGTATTTACAAAAACAGTAACAAACTGTAAATTTCAACAACAGCAAGACACTGTTAATTTAACAGTAACTTGCTGGCAACCGTGCTGCCAGTTACTTACTGTTTTTTAACAGGACAATTTTTAACAGTGTAGATAAGATATCTCCGGAAGGGGGATTAGGGCTGTGTGGTGCAGTTTGAGGTGTCTTGGCAAAAGGGGAGATTGAAACTTTGTTTATCAGTTTGAAGTGCCCTAACAGGTAGCAGTCCTGTCGTGTGAGGAAGATCCGTTTAGATCCACTCTGATGGACAACAACAACAACAACAACAACAACAACAACAACAACAAACTCCCTGAGACTTCCTACCTTCCATCCAGATAGCAAAATTCTTTGTTTTTACTGTTATTTCTATTCCTTATGTTCTATATTATTCTTTTTTATGTAAAGCACTTTGAATTACCATTGTGTATGAAATGTGCTATACAAATAAAATTGCCTTGCCTTGCCTTGAAAGGAAGAATGATTTTTGGAATTGCATAGTTTGCGACAGCAGGTCCCCTGACTATCCAAAGCCTTTTGAATCCATTCTCCTAGAAGTACTTTTCTGACAGCGAATCAGTTTGAAGTTCAGCGAGCTCATCTTTACAGCCAAGGTATTCTACATCTTCAAGTCTGGATGTGAAGGGATCTATAACCCATAACTCCTTGAATAATGCGTCAACATCCACAAAGCAGGACTTTAATTCCTCCTGTAGCAAAGTCATGTGACGGCAAAGCTCCGTGCGCAGAGATGCACTCACGGTACCGCCACAGTGTTGAAGCAGCAGTGGGAACTGTTGTAAATGCCCCTGTGACATTTTTCCGGCCCTGTACTCCAGCTTGAGCATAAAAGCCTCGATTGCTTCTTTGCACTGTAAGATGGTTGACTCCGAACCCTGCAGTCTCTTGTTGGTCTCATTATAAAGAGTGAATATGTCAGCAAGATATGCGGTTTTAATCAGTCAGCTTCTCCGACAGTGTGTGATTTTGACTTCGCAGAAATTCCAGGATTTTATCTTGTAATTCTAGAAAGCGCACAAGAACTTTGCCACGTGAAAGCCAGCGCACCTCCGTGTGTAGCAGTAGAGTATGGTGTGCTTCATCCTCACACAGTTGTTCAGAAAATCTTTAATGAAGTTAACAACTTTCACAACTGTTGCCAGTGTGTCACTAAGTTCTCTGGACAGTTTTTGAAACCAAAATTTAGGTAGTTTTTTTTTTTTCAAAGCGTCTAAACTTTTTCTTCGCCTCTGATGAAGAATCACCGCATTTACGTTTCTCTGCCATTTTTCCTTTTGATTTTGCCATTACGCTGACAAGCACATTGCGCAACCGATGGAGTGAGCAAAATTGAAATAATTTTATATAAAAATTTTTTTTACTGTATTATATTGGCATTGTAAGCATTTAAAAAAAATAACTTTAAAAAATATATATTTTCTATAAATTAGTGGAACATTTTATGCATTATTTTTTATTTTATTTTTTTTTTACTTCAACACGTATCCGCTCCCGCACCCCTGTGAACTCTGGCGCCCCCCCAAGGGTTGGAACCACTGTACTACAGTAAATACACTCATTCATAATATATATGTAAAGGATTGAATTGAGGTTTGTTTTTGTTTTTTTAGCTATGAACTTTTTGGTTAGAATAAATCATCTCAGTTTGTGAAAGAAATGTCTTGATGTTGTGTTCATGCATTCAAATATGATTGTGTTTTTAATAGTTGTACCATCAACTACAGCATCAACACTGACTCCAACCTCTCTAGGTGTGTATGAAGATCATCCTCATTTCAGTGCTTGTTTTCACACTCTGGAGTTTTTCTAGAATCAGGATCTAAATGAACTCATTGTAGTGAAAATGAGCTCAGTGGACATCAGTATTAATATGACTGTAATATCGTCTCTCTCTCAGTGATTGTGATTGTTGTCGCTTCATTCGCTGTTCTCCTTCCTGCTCTTATTCTCTGGATGATTCGCAGAAAAAGAGACGGTGAGTTTTTACAGTTTCTCATATTTTATAACAGACAAAAAGTCCAAAACATCAGATAAAATAAACGTGTAATTTAGACAAAATTCCTCTCAGACAGAGTTTAATGTTTCTATTCTACAGCACTAGAATTATCCTAAAATCAGTTTAATTGGAGACTGTATTGCGTGTTTGATCATCAATATTCTCTTGACGTTCTGTTTCAGATAACAGAAGAGGAACTGATGACTCTGAGGTGAGTATTGTAGGTCGATCCATGAGTTATTAGTGTTTATAAGCTCTGATCCTGAAATATGACACTCGTATTAGTCAGATTATATAATGACAGGTTAGTGTATTTGAACTGTTTCTGCTCTAAAACTCACAGATAAGAATAAATATGATGAACCAACGACACAATCAACATTTACATTCATCTACTGCCAGTGAACAATATGATTAATCTTCAGTAATCTGTGTATATTTGTGTGTATTTGACACTGTGGTGATTTTTTCATTGATGTTCAGGAGCTGATATATGATGAGACTTACACTGAGGTCACTTATACTGAGGACTACAGTAAAAACAAGCCAGAAAGAAGAAGGTGAGAAACACTTCCTTGATGTTGTCCAGCTTCTCTCAACATGATAGTTTGTGTTTTCTTCTGAATTTGTGTCATGAATTGAGCTCAAACATCATGCTGTAATAATTGTGTGTTGAAACAATAACTGTGATGTTCATTCAGGTTCGCTGTGATGATAAAGTGACTTATGCTTCCATCAGAGGAGCAAAAGCTGGATCTCAGGAAAACTGCAGTGAACTTTATGCCTCTGTGAACAAGAACCATCACAAATCAGTCAAATAATGACACAAAAACCACATGAGCAGAAGAATATGAATCTAATAGAACTGAGTCCTAATGGTGTCATTCAGTGCCATTATAAATACTTTCAATGTCTTTTACATGTTCACAAACAAACCCAAGTGATGCTCTGATTTATTTGTAGTTATTGCTTATTTTTCTCAGTTCAGCATGTTTTTTGTATAGTTTCTGTCTGCTTGTTGATCAGTTAATGCTAGTGTCTTTATTATTCATTCAGAGCTGCAGGTTTGGACAAAGTCTAGAAAATGACGACACTTTTACTCTCTCACATCATTCTCATTAAATGACAAATAAATGGTGAAATTATAACAGCATTTTTTAAAAAAAAATAAAATCAGCTCTTTCAAATAAATATTCTTCAAAGTATTTCTTGTTTTTAACTTCTTGTTGTTTTGTTTTTCCCCTGCTCCATATGTAAGAGTCATGAAATATCATGTCATATTTTTTTTTTCCATGAGAGGTCAGCAGAGACACCCAATGTGAGACTTTTTGAGTTCTTTAGCAAGTTTTCTTTACGAGTTATTTTGTATTTACATGAAACAATGTGCTGAAATTATATTATTAAATTACAGTGTTAATAAATCTAGTAATTTAGAGTTAAAAAAAAAATCTTAAAAAAAGGCTTAGAAATAGAAAACAATGAATAGAAAACAACTGAAATAGAAAACAATGATATCAGCTTTCAGTAAAAAGAAAAGTATAATGTGTTTCAGGTACAGGAGGAGAGGATGAGTGTTAAACCTGACTTCTGTTGACAATAATGTTGATCATATCATCAACTTAATACTGTGTGAAATTTACACTGAAATGTGTTCATTAAAAAAGTTACTTAATGAAACTGTCCTGATAACTTAGAGAGAATAAATGTTGAAATTAGGTGTTATTTTGTGTATATTTTAGTAAAGGGATGCGCCTGATAGTGTTTAATGTCATTGTGTTTCACATTTAAGAGTTTCTGTTATTTTGAAGTTTTTGCTGTTTAATAGTGCTGCAGAATGACTTATTTTTGTAGAAAAACCTGGAAGTTACAGTACCATCACCGTGGTTACCCCGAAAACATCCGAATAGGATTTTCAGAAAATAAGCAATATTCGCCTCATTAGGTTTCGGCCTTTTGGCAAATGTCTCAATTAAGTTTAGCTGTTTTAGAGAGCGTTTGCTCATTTTGAACCTTGCTGTAAACAATAACTATCTGAATTGTAATTTGTAGTGTGTGGAAAAAGCGCCAATTAAACAAAACTAAAGCCAATAGATTTCTTTTCACCCATCCCCCACTATTCAAGTACATACACACTTTAAAACACACAAACGCACACCTTTATTTATTCTCTTATGCTTTCTCAATATGTCGTGAGAGTATACAGATAGATTAATAATCATTTTAACAATGATGTAAAAATAAATAAATAAATAAACCCGGCATTAATTAGCGCCCTCTCATGGTACACACAGTGCGTACAGCCGTATCGCTGCAGGAGCCACTGGTTAAAATCAACTGTCTCTTTCTCGTCTCCTGTTGATGTGTACTTCTTCTTCTTCTACTAAAGAGAAGCCCATACTAGAGTGATAATAGAGCAATAGGGATCTGGCCTCGGGTGCCAAAAAGACTAGAAACGGCCCTGCAGATCTGGACACTCAACAGCCAAGGCATGTGCGAGTATCATTTGACCACTAAACAGTGATTTAGTGTTACGATTGTGAACCCCTTTAACAAAGCTGCTTTATAGTATTGAAACTGATGGTTCGTCCAGCGATTGTTAATTTACTCTTTCATTGTCTCATCCCCCTGTTATGATACGGTTCAGATTCATTTCTCACACTCTCACTGCGAGAACGGTGTGTTTGTGTTTGTTAGTTTAGTTATGTGTTTGTGAATTAGTTTGGAGGGGAGTTTGTATATGTCTGCGACACAGAATCCAAATGTGTGTTTACTATGTGCAAGCAGGTTTAATGGCAGTGTAATTAGATTGTATGGAGGTGTTGAATCTGTGTAAAATAATACAATCTTGTAGAAATAAAAATGTTCTCAAGTAAGCTGTATGTTTCAGTTAGAGCAGCACAGTGACAAATTTAACCAACTCATCCCAAAAACTTAACGACTCATAAACTAAAATGGCTCGTCAGTTTAAACTTAAATATCCATCTTGTAATTCAATAGCAAGCTCTCGCTGCTTATATTATAATAGATAGCTTTGTATTAGCCGCCACACATTAATCACATTTAAAAGAAAGAACAAAACATTTTAACTCTCCATATTACTCTGCATTTAGGTCTTTAGCAGTATAAAACACAAAATATCTCAATAAAATGAACTTTAGTGTAATAAGAACAAAAATATTTTTCATTGCAACCTCCACTATCATTAACCATAGACAGTAAAAGAAATGGACACAGCGACCCCATTGGAACTCAATTGAGTCAAGTGAAGCCCATTTTTAGCGATTTTTAGCACTTCCTTTTCTGACGCGCAGACTCACACTAAGCTTGATGACGTCAGCAACCTGTCTAACAACTGTAAATCTTCTAGTAGCTGTGCATGCAAACTGCCATCGTTAATCTTGCAGAGACGGCGAGCTTGAGCGGGGAGTTCTTTGGCGTGAGTGAGCAGGAGTAAGTATTCTGATTCATTATTTTGTATAGTATTTTAAAATGTAACGCCAGTACGCCATATTAAGATAATCTCCCCGATTGCCTGCGAGCTTCTCCTCCTGTCTGTACGGTAATTTCTCTACTGTGCGACAGAGAGTCGAGTGGTTATGACGCAATCGTTAGCTTATTTTTACAAAAACTGTTTCTACGGGGCCATAATGTAACATAGAAGGTAATGGAGCCCTTTATACATTGTCGTGTATCTTTGGAAATAAATAATGGACAAATGGAGTCTTTAAACACCTCAGATGTAAAGTTATTCACTGTCAAAGTGACGCCAAAATGAATGGGAGTCAATGGGGATGCTAACGCAAGTGAAGTTCTGCTACAAGATGGCGGCACCCGGCCGACTTCAACTTCCGGTCGACTTCCTTGGGCACTGGCTAAAGGCACTTGAATCTGTCTTAACACAACAGTGGTATAGTGACATCTTGTGGACAACACCATACACTGCCTTACAAAAACATTTGCAATGGGTTTGTAAAAGGTGTTTTTATGCATGTTTGTCCTGAGTTTTAGTTGCATTAACACTGTTCTGAGCAGCAGGGGTCACCAGTGAGAAACACTTTGAAAAGCTTGAGGAGCAATTGTTTCAGTTGATTCAAAGCTTTGAAAAGCTTTATTTCTCCCATCACTATTAGCAACAACAGTAACATAACACAAGAGGCACAACAAACTGGAGAAACAAGAGGGAAAGAGAGCACATTATAAAGGGAGCAGAGAACATGAGGAACAGGTGAACACACACAGATAAACGAGGACTCAACAAGAACTAAACAAGGGAGGCGGGACCAGAGGAGCACATGACCAACACAAACAAAGACAGAGTCATGTGATCAAGCACAACACAAGCAAAGATACACTGAACAATGACACGGCAGACAGAACTGTCAAACTGCCGTTTCTTACACTCTTCTCTTCATTATAGTTACAGCTCCTCCTGTGGTTGAGAACTTCCTCTGATCTGACCGACTCAGTGTTTAAATCCTGCTAGAGTTGATATATAGAGACACTGTTCCACAGTGAAGTGTTGCTTTACATTTGTGTCAGACATGTTCAGTGTGAAAATATGGTAAACCTCACTGGCTCAACACACATCTGATCTGAACACAGTTTATAGGATATAAACTGTTAGTTTCTCTTCTTTCTTTTAGCATGCCATTACATTATTAGTGATAAAATTGTTTTGTTACTGAAAGGTATCCACTCATGTCTCTGAACTGTCCTCTGGAGATGGACATGAGCTGATCCCAGACCCTCTCACTTTCCTCAATATGGTTTACAGCTGGAACTTCAGAGGACTCTCCTGATCACCTGACCAGGGAAACAGGGCCGGTTGGTGATCGAGTGTGCACTGAAATCATGGTGTTAACCCTTTCAAACCGGTTGTGTCGTCGTCATATTACCATAACTCTTCAACCGTTTGCAGTTGCAGTTGCGTTGCAAGGAGGATTTGAACGGAGTTTTGGATCTCAGAATAAACAAACAAAAACATGATTAGGCCTGAGTTAAATTAGGACATTTAAGTAGCTTTTATAAATGTGCCTTAAAAAAAAAAAAAAAAAAAAAAAATACTGGTGTGAATCTTGAGACAAAACAATGACTTAAATACTAGTTTATAAACTTAAATGGCAGCTGGCCAATATGAGTCAGTCAAATAAAATGAGTTATCTGGAGATTTAATTCAGTGAAACTGTGCTGCCAGTGTTTTACTGTTCATTTACAATACTTTTTTTTTTTCTAATTACTGTAAATTTACAGTGAAATGTTTTACTATAGGTCGTTTTTCAAGCATCTTATGAGCTATATTTACATTTTTAAGTCATGCGCCCTCTAGCTGGCGTAAAAATAATGACAGTGTCGTGTTACGTCTGTCGTCATGACGTATGACTGTCATCACCAATAAAATGTGCGTTCATTTAAATGCAACTTGTGGACTTTTTACACCATTTCTCTTATTTCCATTTAGCAAAACTGTTTTTTTTAATTAATTTATTTTAATTAATTTAATTAATTTTAATTAATGACTTCCAGAAGAAGTTATAGTTGATACATTTCTTTGAAAATTTAATTCAGATGAATGTTAGAAACTGTAAACTTTTTGGTAACTTTAATTCAAACTGGGTTAAAATTCAGTATTAAACAGGCTGAACTAATGCTATTTTTAACTGAAAGATAGAGTTGAATGTAGTGCAGCACTACAGAGGAAGTGACATCAGAATGATTCAGTCTAAACTGAACAGTGAGATCACAGTTATGAAAACAGCTATAATTAATTCACTGTTTTAGTTACGGAAGTGTAGGATGGATATCAACCATCTTAATATTGTGAGAAAGTCTTGACTCTGGAATAGATGAAAATGTTACTATAAAACTTCATTCAGACTTTATTATTATTATTGAATAATCTGTATGATGATGATTCCATTATCATAATTGCAGAGATACAACAAACAAATGACCTTTATCTGGACACTCATTATTTTGATGATTCACTTTCCTTTAATGTGTTTGCTTGCTGTATAGTTTTAGTGTCAATGAAACTTTGAAAATAGCAATCATGAGTCAAATGTGTGTCAAATTGTCATTCAAAAATCTGATGCAAAGTTTTATTTTATTTTTTTTGTTTTTGCATCAAATCAGATTTAGTGTTTATCTGGTGTGCTGTCTGAAGGAGGGCTACAAGCTTGAACTTTGGCTTGAACCCAGAGTAATCCTCAGGTGGAGCATGCAATTGTGGTTAATTTAAGCCCGTAAGGCCTGTAAGTTCTCGGCCGCTCTTGCCAGCAAAGCTTATCATGCCTCCGGACAGGCTGTCTCCGCCTTGCATGCTATGGTCCTCCTGCAGGTACACCAGTCTGAAGCACCACAAGAGCTGCATGAAGGTAGTTCTGAACTCGGGTTGATGCAGAAACTGTGTACGGCGATGGACCTTCCCCTCAGGGTGATGAAAGTCACCATGTAGGCTCTTGTTCAGACGAGGTCTGTTGAGCTGCTGCAGGAAGGCGACACAGCCCATCTCAGCCAACTCTCAACTCTTTCTCCTGGAGGATGGCCAGGTGGAGAATCTTCAGTTTTGTTTTGCAAAAGAGTTTCTGAGCAGATTTCTTAATCTCTGGGTCACAAGAGGTGTGTTTTCACAGTGCTATGCTTCCACACTCTCTCATCCTCCTCTTCTTTCACCACAATGCAGGAGTTTGCAGTTGGATGACGTGATTCCTCCTCACGCATCTCCAGATCCATCACAGTCACTGCCTCTACTCCAGGACACTATGCCTCCCGGGTCGGACCCTTGAGTTCCACCTCGCTGCCCCCCAGGTGAAAAAAGAGTACATTTCTAGGTAGATGATCTACTCACGCACTTTAACCTCGCTCACGAGCAGATCCATTTCCTCACTATAGACGCGAATGCACCATGGCGTGAGAGCAACTGGCTTTTAAAGGGAATAGGAGAAGAGACTCTGGTTGGTTTATTTCACGTTACACCCAAAACACACCCATGACTCAATAAGAGAATAGGGACAACCCTTTAGACCATTTGCTGGGCACCAATCATTTTTTCCGTCCTTAAACTAGCAAAAGTGGGTTCGGACACACCCTAAGTGCACTTGTGCTGTGCACTTTAGACCATGTGCTCAGATTGTTAAAATAGGGCCCATTATCTCTGTATTGAAGAAATGTATTTAGTACACTGTGGCGAGGGGGGCTTGGTTCAGCAAGGTCTGCAACCGGAGAGAATAGCGGGAGACGCTTGGTAAGTGAGTGGGTTGGATACAAATCACGAACACCTGTTTCTCATTCCAGTGATTGGCGCGGAGACAGGTTAAAACGCCGTGAGAAGCAGGATTGTTTATTTTCGTTGTTGTGCGTTGCACAGTCCTTCTGTTGACATTCAATAAAGACTCAGTCAGCAGTTGTTTGTCGTCCCTGACCACTTCCTTCCCCACTACGAACTTAAATCTACTACACTGGTGCCGAAAACCGGGAAGGAAGTCGGTGAGCACGTCGCCATGCAATCTTCGTCCTCCGCCACATTTGCGGACATCATCGCGTCCCTCGCGGTCCTGCACCGCGAACAACAACAGGCCCTGCTGGAGTTAAGAGGCGACCAGGAGCGGTGTTTCCAAGCCATTCTACAAACCCAGCAGGAGGACCGCGAGGCGTTCCAGAGCTGGATTGACCGGGAGGTTCCCCGGGAGCCCACCGAACCACCCGCTGTGCCTGTCCACCTGCCATTAAATAAGATGGGTCCACTGGATGATCCAGAGGTGTTCTTAGACCTCTTCGAGAGATCCGCGGAGGCGTGTAAATGGCCGCGGGACCAGTGGTCGATGAGGAGAAGCACAGGTGGCGGCACAGCAGCTCCC
The DNA here is from genome assembly GCF_024489055.1 of Chanodichthys erythropterus. NCBI lineage: Eukaryota > Metazoa > Chordata > Actinopteri > Cypriniformes > Xenocyprididae > Chanodichthys > Chanodichthys erythropterus. The sequence continues at coordinate 6,209,674 of NC_090223.1, forward strand.
CGTCCCGAACCTCCTGGTCTATGAAGACCTACGGCGGGCCATCGTCCAGCGGGTCGGTCGGACCCCGGAGCAGCACCGACAGCGCTTCCGCTCCCTCAACCTGGGTGAGTCCGGCCGGCCCTTCACGTTGGCCCAGCAGCTCTGGGACTCGTGCCGCAAATGGTTGCTGGCTGAGGGAAGCGACGTGGACCTGGTCGTCGATCGCGTGGTGCTGGAGCAATTCATCACTCGGCTCCCGAAGAAGACGGCCGAGTGGGTCCAGTGCCACCGCCCCACGTCGCTGGACTCAGCCATCCAACTGGCGGAGGATCATCTGGTGGCGTGCCAAGGGGGCGGCGAACCCCTTCCAGCTGCCTCTCTCTCTCCCTCTCTTTTGTCCCCCTCTCTCTCTAGACCTGTCCCTCTCCCTAGGTCTCGTCCGCCCAGCCCACGTCGTGTTCCGCCCCGAGGGCGGAACGGGACAGGCACCTTCCTACGGAAGGGGGGCGGGACTCCCTGCTGCCGGGACGGACCCCGCTCCTGCTTCTCCCCTCTCTCCGCGCCATGTATTCAGCCCACTCTCTGCCACTGGGGCGGCGGGCAGGTCTGGGCCGGCCTGTTGGCGGTGCGGGGATCCGGATCATTTTGTGGATAAATGTCCGGTTATGGAGGTCGGGACGGTGATCCAGGTCCCCGACGAACCTCAGGCCGCCCCTGGTCAGGCTGGCGGGTACCAAATACCTGTGAGTATCAAGGGGGGTACCTATCAGGCTTTGGTGGACTCGGGCTGTAACCAAACCTCTCTCCATCAAAGCCTGATTTCGTCTGGGGCATTGGATACAGGCCGCATGGTTGGGGTTCGGTGCGTGCACGGGGATGTGGTAAAATATCCCGTAATGTCCGTCATAATTAAATTTAGGGGACAAAAGCATAGTGTTGAGGTGGCAGTTAACCCGCACCTCCGGCATCCGATAATTTTGGGAACGGATTGGCCCGCGTTTAAACAATTATTGGGATGTCTTTGCTCGGATGCCTCTTGGGGGAAAAGAACGCGGGGTGAGCAAGCGCGAGTACAGGTGGGAGAGACTGATCAGAGACCGGAGAGTTCTGCTGCAGGGGATCTGAGTGAAGCCGGAAGACTAATTCTTCCGGAACGCGATGTTTTTCCCCTGGAGCAGTCTCAGGATGAGACATTAAAAAATGCATTTGATAGGGTCTCGATGATTGATGGTCAGCCTCTCCAGCCTGGACGTCCGCTTGCTTACCCGTATTTCGCGATTATAAAAGATAGGTTGTATCGAGTGACCCAAGACACTCAGACAAAAGAAGATACAACCCAGTTATTAGTGCCAAAGAGCCGCAGGGAAATGCTTTTCCACGCGGCTCATTCTAATCCAATGGCGGGGCATTTGGGACAGGCAGCGACACTAAATCGTCTCATGACCCGGTTTTTCTGGCCGGGCATTCGCGAGAATGTACGCAGGTGGTGCGCGTCTTGTCGTGAATGCCAGTTGGTGAACCCACCGGCCACCCCAAAAGCGCCATTGCGCCCACTTCCATTAATGCAGGTCCCCTTCGAGAGAATTGGTATGGACCTCATCGGGCCATTAGAACGATCAGCAAGGGGACATCGCTTTGCATTAGTCATTGTTGATTATGCAACACGATATCCTGAAGCAGTGGCTCTCCGCAACATTTCTGCTAAAAGTGTTGCGGATGCACTGTTTCGCTTAATCTCCCGGGTGGGGATTCCAAAAGAAATCCTCACTGATCAAGGCACGGCGTTTATGTCAAGCACGTTACGCGAACTGTACGAATTATTGGGCATTAAATCGGTTTGTACCAGCGTCTTTCACCCACAAACGGACGGGCTGGTCGAACGTTTTAATCGCACGCTTAAATCCATGATTCGTAAGTTCGTTCAAGAGGACGCCAAAAATTGGGATAAGTGGTTGGAACCTCTGTTATTCGCAGTACGAGAGGTCCCGCAAGCCTCCACGGGGTTTTCCCCCTTCGAGCTTCTCTTTGGGCGCCAGCCCCGTGGGGTGCTGGATGTCCTCAGAGAAACTTGGGAGGATGGACCATCTCAGGCCAAAAATGAAATTCAGTATGTGCTGGACTTGCGATCAAAACTCCACACTTTGGGGCGGCTATCAATGGAGAATTTGTTACAGGCCCAGCACAGACAGAGCCAACTGTATAACAGACGGTCTAACCTACGTAAATTCGCACCGGGGGAAAAAGTGCTTGTATTGCTCCCTACTTCCAGTTCGAAATTACTTGCAAAGTGGCAAGGACCCTTTGAGGTCACACGGCAAGTCGGCGAGCTCGATTACGAGGTGGTACGGTCCGACAGGAGGGGGGCACGTCAAATCTATCACCTCAACCTGCTAAAAAAATGGAATGAGGCAGAATCAGTGATGCTGGCGACGGTGATTAGTGGGGAGGATGATCTTGGACCAGAGGCGAATGTAAAATCTCAATCTCTCGCTCTGGTCCCGGGGGGAGATCACCTCTCGCCCTCCCAGCTCACTGATTTATCCAAATTGCAAAAGGAATTTGCAGACGTGTTCTCTCCCCTGCCGGGACGTACCAACCTCATTCAGCACCATGTCGAGACGGAGCTGGGCGTGGTTGTTCGCAGCCGGCCGTATAGATTACCTGAACACAAAAAAAAGGTAGTTCAGGACGAATTAGAGGCAATGCTGAAAATGGGAGTAATAGAAGAGCCCAGCAGTAACTGGGCGAGCCCGATAGTTTTGGTTCCTAAGACCGACGGCTCGGTTTGTTTCTGCGTGGACTATCGCAGGGTGAATGCAGTGTCGAAATTCGACGCGTATCCAATGCCGCGGGTGGACGAATTGCTTGACCGGCTAGGTGCGGCTCGATTTTATTCGACACTGGACTTAACGAAAGGGTACTGGCAGATCCCCTTGTCGCCTTTATCCAAAGAAAAGACAGCTTTCACGACGCCGTTCGGATTACACCAATTTGTTACGCTTCCGTTCGGGCTGTTCGGGGCACCGGCCACCTTTCAGCGACTCATGGATAAAATTCTCCGGCCCCATGTTGCATTTGCGGCTGCCTATCTAGATGATATTATTATCTATAGTAATGATTGGCAGCGGCATATGCAGCATGTGAGAGCCGTCCTGAGATCGCTGAGAGGGGCTGGGCTCACGGCCAACCCGAAGAAGTGTGCAATTGGGCGCGTGGAAGTAAGGTATCTGGGCTTCCACTTGGGGCATGGGCAGGTGCGTCCCCAAATTGACAAGACGGCAGCGATTGCGACCTGTCCGTGCCCCAAGACCAAAAAGGAGGTTAGACAGTTCCTCGGGCTGGCGGGATATTATAGAAGGTTTGTACCTAATTATTCGGCCCTCACCAGCTCGTTGACTGATCTAACTAAAAAGGATGCTCCAGATACGGTCCAGTGGACGGAGCCGTGCCAGCAGGCTTTCACCCAGGTAAAAGCTGCTCTATGTGGCGGGCCATTGCTTCACTCTCCTGACTTTTCTCTCCCTTTTCTGTTGCAGACTGACGCGTCGGACAGGGGGCTGGGTGCTGTTCTGTCCCAGGAGATAGAGGGTGAGGAGCGGCCGGTACTGTACATTAGCCGTAAGCTCTCAAAGAGAGAAGCTAAGTACAGTACCGTAGAAAAAGGGGGGCAGGCCGGGGGTATGTGGCGAGGGGGGCGTGGTTCAGCGAGGTCTTGGATACAAATCACGAACACCTGTTTCTCATTCCAGTGATTGGCGCGGAGACAGGTTAAAACGCCGTGAGAAGCAGGAGCGTGTGAGAGAGAGGGGAACTGTTGACTGAGTCGAGTCGAGGTTCGTGGAGTGAAGCCCTTGTGGATGGTGTAAACCAAACTTGGAGAGAAGCCCTTGTGGATAGCGTATACCGAACCTGGAGTGAAGCCCTTTGTGGATTGTTTATTTTCGTTGTTGTGCGTTGCACAGTCCTTCTGTTGACATTCAATAAAGACTCAGTCAGCAGTTGTTTGTCGTCCCTGACCACTTCCTTCCCCACTACGAACTTAAATCTACTACATACACTATGGGTTCAAGTGTAGTATAAGTGGTAACTAAATACATTTAAATACATTCACAGCTCAAACCAGCTTCAAAACATACCTTACCAGCATATGCTGTTTTTTCAACAGGGTGAGCTTTAAAAGGAACTTAGCTTAGCTTCTGAAAACATTCAGAGAGGAAGTGAAATAGCTGGCTGTGACGTGGATGCTTGATCTTCTCTTGATCCCTTCTTCATGCGGGGAGTGCAGATCCATCTGAACTTGTTCTTGAGTCAGTCATATTAGTATAACTTCATCGAGTCCATGTCTAATTGCAGCGATGTGAGAAGCAATGCTAACTCAGTCACTTCCAAATCAGGCGACTTATGATTAATGCGGTGAATTCACGTGTTCAAGAGGTGAAATCTGTGTGGGGAACAAATCCCTCTCGCTAATTCCTGATTGCACACTTCCTAGTGAGATGATGTGGTTTTACCTGTTTAATTCACCATTTAATTAACTGTGAAAGGCGATAGCTACTGATAATACTGAGGAGCTTATATATGGATGCTGTGATATGTGTCGTATTCCTATAGGTAGACGTGAGTCACCTGACAGTCAGCTGATGAGAGCTTGACTGAAGTGACCTTCCAGAACTGACGCTACACTTGATTTATCTGCTTTAAAACAACTGATATTTTTAACATTTATAATGAATATTTTTTCATTAACAAACCACTTTTATCACTAATAATTTAATGATTTTATTTCTAGATTTGAACTGCATGCAGGAAACTGCTAAAAGTGAAACTAACAGTAATGCAAAGAACTGTGCTCAGATCAGATGTGTGTTGAGCCAGTGTGGTTATTAATATGCACTTTGAAGAACATGTTTGACAGCTGCTGTCGTGTCAAAGTCTGTGTGGAAACAGAATGACTGTAGGTTAAACTCCCTGAGCTGTTACCATTGTGCTCTTGAACATCAACCATGAGTTGATCTTCAGGGACTGTTCCTATTACAGTAGAAGTGTACTGTACATTACATTTAAACATCAGTGAAGAACAAATCAACACTTCTCCATTATGCATTGGCATCGTGTCACTAAATGACAACTATATACCAGAACTACACTCAGTTCAGATCAGAGGAAGTTCTTTCTTTAGACACGACCAGCCCTTCCTGTCTGAAGAAAGAGCTGTAACTATATAATGAAGAGAAAGACTGACAGAAACAGAAAATGGCTGATCAGTGTGATCTGTGTCTGCTGGGACTGATCATTCTCTCTTCACTTCTCACAGGTAAAGAAATCTGGATTTTCTCTAAAGACATTTAGTGGAATTAGTCTGGAAAGAGTTGATTTGAACATGCTCAGTTTATTCTTGCACACATTCACGTTGTGATCTCAGAGTTGTGTATTGATACATACAGATCATACTGTATTATTCCTGATACTGGACATAGAGTCACTCAAACATCTGATGATCAACAATTATCTTCATATTCAGAGATTTCAACAGCTACATGATCAAGACAAAGATCGTTATGAGATTAATCTAGAAACAATTAAAGCAGCTGATCAGAGGAACTAAGAGATCTAGTAGATGTCATCTTCATGTCAGGGCAACAGTTCAATAAACAAGATAAAATATAAATATTAATATAAATAAAAATAGTTCCAGACAAACCATGCTGTGCGTATCTGCAGCAACAAAGCAGTGTTTACTGAATCAATTTGCATTTTTGAACGAATCTGGCGAGACAGAAGAGGCTTTAGCAACAGGAACACAGACCGGGGTGGAAAGTGAAAGGCATGATCTTGGAACATACAGTGCAGAGAGAAAATCTGACATTGAAAACTTACATTGACATTCACTCCCGACAAGAACCGCCCACTGAGACTAGAGCTTCTGACTGACATGTAAACTTACCAACCATCAATGAGAAGTTAATGGTCTGCATGATCCAGCCAATGAGACTAGATCAGTTTATTTGAAAATTAAAATGGATATTTCAAAGTTCTTCTTCAAAAAAGGAAGTAAAAAAGCCCCAGCCAGCACTTAAACTCTTTAAGATGCAACAGCTTCAGGATCTCTAACTTATTGTATCTCTCAAATTAGACTGTTACTGATCCATGCCAATGTGAAGCAGCAAATATATATATATATATATATTTAATCATAGTAGGCCTTATTGTGTGTCTACACAGATTCCTAGGACACACACACACACACACACACACACACACACACACACACACTTAGAGCTATTATATGAACATTTGTTTTCCTTCATGTCAGGGCAACAATTCATAATTAATTAATTAATTTGCGTTTTTGAACGAATCTGGCGAGTCAATGATTCACTGACCAATTTCGTACTTCTTTTATGAATGAATTATCTGTTTTGACCGAATCGACTGAATAAATGACTGACTGATTCACTCATTAAAACAGTGGCTTGACACCACCTAGTGGCAATTTTTCTCCATATTTCAAAATACAATTATATTTTTTATAATGTTATGTTTCTGTATTCCAATTTTTATATTTGATACATTAGTCTTTAGCATTAACATATATTATTTATGCAATTAGTAAGTGCAATGTAAATGCATGCATAAGTGCTCCTTTAAAAATGTATAGAGACCTGCGTTTAAAATAATTCTTGTCTTTAAGTGTTTGTGTGTGTGTATAAAGTAAGAATAGGGTAGCCTATAAAACAGAATATGTGCATGAAGAATGGGCGAAGATTTTTTAGTTCTACCAGAAAGACTCGGGAAGCAAAGAAACGTTTGAATACGATTTATTCAACAGTATGAATGTAAATATCATTGATAAATGAAAAAGTTCTTTGGCGTAGGCCCCGTCCATAGTACAATCCGGAGGGTAGCAGACGTTTGCAGATCCTGCCTTAAGATGAAGGCAGGGGCGGAGCCTAACCCCAAAAGAACTGAGAATGTGAAGAAAATACACACCAGTTGGATGATTCTTTGAATGCGTTCCTAAATATTACCAAAGAGAAAGAGATGATGAATGCACAGACATTAATGAATGTTTAATCATTAACAAAAATAATCATTATGTAACATTGCCACATTAGGTCAAGCATGAAAGCAAAGTAGGCCGATAGGCCAGCGTATAAATGTGCCATGTAGATCATGTATGATGCCAGGATAGGCTATAGTGAGGGGAAGTAGATGTAGATGAATGAGATGCCCGGATAAGCCGAATAAGCAAGTCATATAGATGTAAATATCAGGAATATAAACTGACGGCATTACAGGTAGTTTGTCTCAATAGTATACTTACCACAGAAGATTTAAATATAGGATTTTATGATAAGCTATAACCTTACCTAAAGCTTGCTATAAACATAGCCTTGGTAATCCTAGATTAAACACCAAAGAATACCAGTGATGTGAATAGTTATTTGATACTAATGGTCAGAAAGACACATTAGTCTGTGATCCTAGAAGACTGCATATGAGGACCATGATCCATAGAGTTAGCGGTTCGCTTGAGCTTGAGTGAGTATAGGGAAATCATAACGAGTGATATTAAATCATATGAAAACACCACCACCAGTAGTTTGCATTAGTAACGTACTAATATTAAATTTTGACAAATAAATTGCATACATAACATTGACAGATAAAGATATGGAGTGAGTCTACGTTAATCTGATTAACATGGAAAGACCACAAAGGTCCTGTACCTTGAAAAGTCAATATAGGCCAATTTGAGAAGACCTTGGAGTTACATAAAACAGACTTACCTTGTGGCCGTGAAAGGTTTTAATTATATGAAGCGCTAAGACAGGCCTTTGTGTAGAACCATGAAATGCCACTTGATGGAAAAATTAAAACCATTTAATGTGAGGTAATAAGCCATTTTATGTGATGCCAACAATATGCCCGATAGCCGATAGCAACGATATACCCGATGCAAACGATTTACCCAATGCAACAGTATGCCCGATGCCCGATGGCAACGATATGCCCGATGGCAACGATATGCCCAATGCAAACGATTTGCCCGATGGCGACAATATGCCCGATGGCAACGATATGCCCGATATGTCATGATAGCCATGATAATGTGATGACAAATATAAACCATTAATGTTATGGCAACAATATTCCATGTAAAGCTAAAAGTTATGATGGCCATCGAATGTGAATGCAACGAGAGGCCATTTAGTGCAAAGCCATAATAGGTGATTTTATGAGATGTCAACATAACGATATACCTATAATACTAAGTCAAAGGCAATAATAGGCAATTTAGTATGATATATTCTACGCAACGCAGAAGTCAAGGGGCCATTCTGGGCAGAGCAACAATATTCTATGTTACACGAAAACCATGATTAGGCCGTTATAAGTAAAGGCCACGAAAGGCCCATTATGAATACAGATTAAAGGTCACGATAAGCCAGTGATATAAAGGTATGCAATAGTGAAGAACGAAGCTGAAGATAAAGTAGAAAACAATGACACCACTGCTAGTAGCTAGCGAGCAATAGTTGACGTAATGTGATACTATGAGTGAATGATCATGAGTCATTTTAAGTAAATAATGAAAAAGGTATATATGTTTTCTATAGGAAAGACTTATGCAATATACTTGGCCGTGACTCCCACTCACGGCTAGACAGAACTAAGCAGAGAGAATTCATCTAACTGTCAGAACCTGCTAAAAGAACCCCCAAAGAAATTAACCAGTTCAGAATGACACAAGTAAAAGATTACATAATGCATGGGGCAGATAAAAATTGAGAAACCTAGTCGTACGGTGCCCTTGCAAAAGGGAAGCACTTTACTTGACAATGCTGAACCTGGCTGAAGCTAGCAAACCTTTGCAAAAGTATAACACCATGAGCATCATTGTTCATTACCTTAGTAAAGAGATAAGAGGCATTCGGGAGTACCCTGCCAGAAGGGGCACAATGAGCACAAGTGAAATGCTTATGACCAGGCGGGTGCGGAGAAGCTTACGGAGCACAGTATCTCCGATGTTCGATGTGTAGTAGGCAGCACAATATATCACTTTAGATATGATTCAATGTGCGCATCCACAAGTCATGACGCAAGGATAGCATAGGAGCACGTTTAGGTCCTGTCAGTTTATACGCTATTCTGTGTACGTGTTAAAGATGAATTGCTTTACCTATGCATCTATTTTTGCCTGGATAGACACGTACATGCAGATTTATGTCAAAATGTCCTTGTACACACAGTGCATATGGCTTAGGTAACATGAAGAACTAATGTGTATCATTATAGGGTTTCCACGCATCGATCTTAACTTACAGCAGGCTCGCTGCTGTCTGTGTCATTCATGTTAACCAACAAAGTACAGAGAAATAACTTTGCAGCTTTAGAGATGATATGAAAGATAAAACCACTTGCTCTGATTTTATTTTTATTTTATTTTTTTTATAATATATAGAACACTATGTAAATTGTGCGCGTACATATCCTAATGTTAACAAGATTTGTAAATTCAGAGAAAGTCACAAATTTAAAATAACGCCCGTCAATGGCATAATAACTGCAATTCTGCATTATCCCTGGATTCTTTTTGTACTGCAAAGTAACAAGTCCCTTTAAGACAGTCATTTCACTCGGCGGCCATCTTTGAAATGCCTCTCGGGCCGTTTCTCAATTCCAAGAACGCAGAGTTGCGGACTTGCCAGCGACCTGAAAGAACAAACTCGGAAGGACGCAAGGACAAAGACGTATTGTTTAAGAATTGAGATGTGCTGCAAACTTGTAGCTCAACTGACCGCCCCAGCATATTATAAGGCTAATGCACGATAAATACAACATAACATCATGAACAAATGTCATAACCTATTAAAAGATTTTTCAAATTATTAGACATTATTTTCATATAATTTTATATATTTTTATTTCACCGCGTGTATTTATGAAAATGAGTAGCCTTAGTGTTACATGCTATGTCAATGTTAAGATTTTTTATATTCCAATAAATATACTGCAGGCTTTCTTCAGGTTATCACTGTATTAAAGTTAAGCGAAACGAACGGTTTACTTTCACGAGCCGTCACGTATTTGCGAGCTTGTAGCGGGAATCTCAAAAGTGAGAACGAGAACTTTAAAGCTTACAACTTCCGTATGTCGACCGCCCGCAGACCTTTCTGAGGCGTGTGTCTGACCGTTTCTATAGAAACCAGTGCTTCTAAGAGCCGCTGCTGTGACGTGATGACTTTAGCAGTCGGCGATTGGCTCTAATTTAGAAGGCGGGACATATTCCGCCATATTGCACAATACACTTTCTCCCATTCAAAAACGAGTGACACGTCGTGTGTTATTCTATAGTCTTTGATAGTAACCGTGGAAACAGGCATGGACAGTTGCGTGATGTCTAGTGGCACACGGTTTCATCCAACACTATGGAACATGGCAAGCAAACTGGAATAAGAATTGGAGCGAGGATCAACATCAGCATGGTGTTTACGAAATGCAACAGCTTTACGACTAACTTAACAGATGCCGCTCTAGCACATTAATGGACAGGTGAGCAAAAGTACACGAATGAATTAATGTTCTGTAGCTCAACACCATAGATGGCTCAATCATGCTGTTGATCTTGCATACGGTCAACAGACTAATAGATAGCAGTTTACAACTTTAACACTCAAATGCAGTTTAATATGATAGTGTAATGTTAGACCAAGTGAAACAGCGATGCGTTACCTCAGTTTAATTCATAAAATAAACTTACCTGTATGAGTAGTATTTAAGCACTTGCAAGTACTTCAGTAGAATGAATTGACTCATTCCTGTTCCTTGAAGTGCAGGCTGGGACTCGCGTGTGGCACTGAAATCAGTCTCTCGTTGCAATCTTGCCCGCGATTCCACGCCGAGATTGTGCCTTTAGCACAGGTAAATTAAATTCATTTAATACAGTATAGACTATGCAGTGTCATTTTATATGAATCGTTTCCTGGATCTGAATACTTACCTGAAATATGTCAAACACCCTTTATTTCATTTAAATCACCCTAAATGTTCTATAATTAGGCTACTTTCCGAAAGGGTTATTCAAATAATCTGTTAAATTTGTCATATCACAATATATGACATTAGTCGCAGAAAGATAAGGCAATATCTATGGAATAAAATCGACTGTCCCTTTTTCGCACAAAGAAAATCTGGTGCAAGTGCATGAAGCTGAGCACATAGGACATCTACGGAGACTTTAACTGCAGAAATGTAACACGTACCCGTAGGCTTTTTTTTTTTTTTTTCTCAGAATAAACACGTTTATAAGCAGTATGCAAATGACATAGCCTTATTACCACGCAGGACATAAATCATGTTTTCTTTACAAGGGAAGTCACTCGACACTATGCGCCATGCCCAAGTTACAAAGCGTGTCGTTCTTTCTGCTGTTAGACGACGAGTCCAACTCCGCTTTCAAGTGGATCATTCCGACATGCTATGAATGTAACAATGCGAACGAGCACCGTTCTGTCTCAAATAAATGCGTGCGACTGCACTGTACGGCTCTGCTGATGTATGTAAAGAGCAAAAAAGTATGATTATACACCCAACGACATCAAGATGCATAAAACAATGAAAATACTTATCACTGAGGTGGCTGTTGTAGTGATGACGAGAGAATATTGAAGATTGCTTTGATTATAGTTAGGCCCTTTGATGATACTGCTGAAACGAAATTCGAAAATGGAATCCGCGGGTGGAACTGCACACTTAAATTTAGAGACGGCGAATACGATCACTCTCATAGCGCGACCGCTTCAATGAACGTTCAAAATGATAGGCTAACATGAACTTAAATGACTGCAGCATTGTATCCCATCTAAAATAAACATTTTCACATTGTCTGTGTGAATATTTAGATAATCACAATAGGCCTGTACACGCATCGTGAGGAACGCCGGCGATGGTATCTGCGAACACAATAGTGGGTGGGAACAGAACTTATATACTCAGGTGACGTGTAATGATTGGTTAGATAATGAGCAATGACGTTGATTATGAGTCTTCCGGGTAGAACTTCCGCTAAACGCTCCCATTTCCCATTCAGTCAGTCACGTTCGACGTTACGTCGATACTGACGTAATTGGGTCTCGCTAGGGAGCCCAATCACCTCCAAGGATACAGAACAAGCCAATGGGAATTGGCCTATGAGATTTACATGCCGGACCCCTCCCCCGGTATCCAGGTATAAATAGGGCCGGCATACTCACCTTCATTCATACTTTTGCTTCGAAGCCGATTGCATCGGATCTGCGCACTTCACCTCTAAAGAGTGAATTTCTAAAAAGAGCAAAAAACAGCAATTATTATTGCTATAGGACACGGTCCTAAAAACAGCAATTTTAATTGCTACCTCGCTGTTTTTGTTCTGGTTCTGGTGGCTGCTCGAGTCTCTCCAGCTGGTGGGAAAGGCACGCTCAGCGGTGGGTGTGACGGCGCGCTGCCCACAGGACGGTGCTACACTCATCCCTGGGTGCTTCGGCTGGTGAGGTATACTGAAAGAGCAAGCACGGGCGATCAGCGTCTTTTTCAAGATGTCTTTTCGTCCGTGTGTTTCTGGATGCGGTCGTTTCCTGACCTCCTCTGACGGCCACGACCACTGTCTCACGTGTGTGGGTAGACTGCACGCTGAGTCAGCGCTCGTGGATGGTACATGCCCTCACTGCGAGGGCATGTCCATGTTGGTGGTGAGATCGCGCCTCTTCTTCTTGAACACAGAAGTGAGAGGCCCCTCCGTCACTACCCCAGCGCCGGCGGCTGTAGCGGCCACCGGCCAGGCTAGTGCTCTCGGAGATCTGAGGATCACAGTGGGAGCCACTTCGTCGGGTCCGTCCCCACGAACCTCCCACTCCTCAACAACGCCATGTGCCGTTGAGATGCCGTCTGCTGTCGCGGGGCCCTCTTCGGGGGTGCCCCACGTCACTTTCGGTGCTCCGGAAGAGGATTGGATGTCGATCGCTGCATCGGGGAGTGGGTTGAACGGTTCAGAGTCCGACGATGACTCAGAGCTTCCGCCCTCTGGGGTGGCTGATTAGTCGGAGGCGGACTCTGAGCTAACAGCCATGCTTGCCCGGGCCGCCGCGGGCATCGGGCTCGAGTGGAACCCTCCACCGTGTCCCGAGCGCTCGCGGTTGGATGATTGGTTTCTGGGTTCGGGGCGCAGCTCCCAGCCGCGTCCCACCCCAGTGCCGTTCTTCCAGGAGGTGCATGAGGAGCTCCAGAAGACCTGGTTGGCACCTCACACTGCCAGACTTCGGTCTTCTGCCTCCTCCACTCTCACTACCCTCGATGGAGGAGCCGCCAAGGGTTAGGTGGACATCCCGCAGGTGGAACGTGCGATTGCGGTGCACTTGTGCCCGCAGTCCGCGGCCACCTGGCGGAATCGCCCGCGTCTCCCGTCCAAAGTGGGTAAGAACACGGCCGCTCTCACGGCCAAGGCTTACTCCGCTGCTGGACAGGCGGCTTCTGCCCTGCAGGCCATGGCTATTCTGCAGGTCCATCAGGCTAAAGCCCTGAAGGACCTGCACGAGGGTAGTGCTGAACCAGGGTTGCTCCAAGAGCTGCGCGCCACGACCGACCTCGCCCTCCAGGCGACGAAGGTCACGGCACGCGCCCTGGGTCAAACGATGTCTACCCTGGTGGTCCAGGAATGGCATCTTTGGTTGGACCTGGCTGAGATGAGGGAGGTCGACAAAGCTCGCTTTCTTGACGCCCCCATCTCCCAGGCCGGCCTCTTCGGCGACACCGTCGAGGACTTTGCCCAGCAGTTCTCGGCGGTGCAGAAGCAGACAGAGGCCATCAAGCACATCCTGCCCAGGCGTGATGATGCCACCAATCCGCCTCGGGCTGTGCCTCCGTCTGCTCCTCGCCGAGGGCGTCCCCCTGCGGCTCAGGCTCCTGTGAGGTCGGAACCCTCCCAGACCGCCAAACCGCCTTCAAAGAAAAAGAAGAAGGCGAAGAAGCGGCCCTGAGATGGGAGACCCGGAGGTTTCGGAAGCTGCTTGGGAGACGGTGACTGCACCGCTCCTTCCCCCGGGACAGGGCCCAGGGGAAAATCCTGTGTTGTTTTTTCCTTCTGTTCCGCCGCTGGCTGCAAGGAACAGAGCTTGGGGGCGTGGCTACGCCTTCCCAACCCGTCCCGTTGACTCATTCGGACAATCAGACTCGGCTATGCGATTCAGTTCGCCAGGCATCCCCCCAGGTTCAGCGGCGTTCTGTTCACCTCGGTGACAGGTCCAAACGCCTCTGTCCTGCGGGTGGAGATTGCGGTTCTTTTGGCGAAGGACGTAATAGAGCCTGTCCCTCAAGCCGAGATGGAGTCTGGGTTTTACAGCCCTTACTTCATAGTACCCAAGAAAGGGGGGGGGCTACGACCGTTCCTGGATCTGCGTGTCTTGAATCGGGCCCTTCACAAGCTCCCGTTCAAGATGCTCACGGTGAAACGCATTCTCACGTGCGTTCGCCCCCAGGATTGGTTTGCAGCCATCGACCTGAAGGACGCGTACTTTCATGTCTCAATCCTTCCTCGACACAGACCGTTCCTGCGGTTTGCGTTCGAGGGGCGGGCATATCAGTACAGGGTCCTACCCTTCGGGCTGTCCCTGTCTCCTCGCGTCTTTACCAAAGTCATAGAGGGGGTCCTTGCCCCGCTCAGGGAAGTGGGCGTTCGCATTCTCAACTACCTCGATGACTGGCTCATTCTGGCCCAGTCCCAAGAGCAGTTGTGCGAACACAGGGACCTGGTGCTCAGTCACCTCAGCCAGTTAGGGCTTCGGGTCAACTGGGAGAAGAGCAAGCTCGGACTCGGTCAACATGACAGCACGTCTCACCAACGAGCGTGCACAGACGGTGCTGAACTGCCTGAATTCGTTTTCGCGGGAAACAGCGGTCCCACTGAAACAGTTTCAGAGGCTCCTGGGGCATATGGCATCCGCAGCCGCGGTCACGCCGCTCGGATTGCTTCATATGAGACCGCTTCAGCACTGGCTTCACGACCGAGTCCCGAGGTGGGCATGACACCGTGGCTCACTCCGTGTGGTCATCACACAGAGTTGTCGCTGCACATTCAGCCCGTAGTCGGACCTTGCTTTTCTACGGGCCGGTGTGCCCCTAGTACAAGTGTCCAGGCATGTTGTTGTCACAACAGATGCCTCCATCACCGGCTGGGGTGCCATATGCAGTGGCCAGTCGGCGTCGGGCTCCTGGACAGGACCCCATCGCCATTGGCATATCAACTGCCTCGAGTTGCTGGCAGTACTCCTTGCGCTGCGCCGGTTTCGACCGCTGCTGCAGGGCAAGCATGTACTGGTCCGGACGGACAACACATCAACGGTAGCGTACATCAACCACCAGGGTGGTCTACGCTCCCGTCACATGTCGCAACTCGCCCGCTATCTCCTCCTGTGGAGTCAGCGCCGACTCAGGTCGCTGCGCGCCTCCTACATCCCGGGCGAGCTCAATCGTGCGGCCGACGCGCTCTCACGACAGCTCACGCTCCCGGGGGAATGGAGACTCCACCCCCAGGCGGTCCAGCTGATATGGAGCCGGTTCGGGGAAGCACAGGTGGACCTGTTCGCTTCTCGGGAATCCACCCATTGCCAATTGTTTTATTCGCTGACCGAGGGAACCCCCGCACGGATGCACTGGCACACAGCTGGCCCCGGGGCCTACGCAAATATGCGTTTCCCCCAGTGAGCCTCCTTGCACAGACACTGTGCAAGGTCAGGGAGGACGTGGAGCAGGTCTTGCTAGTTGCGCCATACTGGCCCAACCAGACCTGGTTCCCGGAACTCATGCTCCTTGCGACAGCCCATCCCTGGCGCATCCCCCTGAGGAAGGACCAGGGCACCATATGGCAACCGCGGCCCGATCTGTGGAACCTCCACGTGTGGTTCCTGGACGGGACGCGGCAGACTTGAGTGGCCTACCGTCCGCGGTAGTCGACACCATCACTTCGGCCAGAGCCCCCTCTACGAGGCGCGCCTATGCCATGAAGTGGAGTCTGTTCATTGAGTGGTATTCCTCCCGCCGGGGGGACCCCCGGAAATGCCCGGTCGGTGTTGTGCTTTCCTTCCTTCAAGAGGGTTTGGAACGGAGGCTGTCCCCTTCCACCCTGAAGGTCTATATGCCCGCCATCACAGCGAATCACAATGTGCTTGATGGCAAGTCACTAGGAAAGCACGACCTGATCATCAGGTTCCTCAGAGGCGCCAGGAGGTTAAATCCTCCTAGGCCTCGCCTCATTCCCTCCTGGGACCTCTCTGTTGCCCCATCAGGCCTCCGGAGAGCTCCGGAGAGCCCCTTGAATCAGCCGAGCTGAAACATCTGTCTCTCAAGACAGTGCTCCTGACCGCGCTCGCCTCCTTCAAGAGGGTTGGGGACCTGCAAGCATTTTCGGTCAGTGATTCATGCCTGGAATTTGGGCCGGACTACTCTCACGTGATCTTGAGACCCCGGCCTGGATATGTGCCCAAGGTTCCCACCACTCCCTTCAGGGACCAGGTGGTGAACCTGCAAGCACTGCCCCCAGAGGAGGCAGACCCAGCCCTTGCGTTGCTGTGTCCCGTTCGCATTTACGTGGACCGCACGCAGAGCTTCAGAAGCTCTGAGCAGCTCTTTGTCTGTTTTGGAGGTCAGCAGAAGGGAAAGGCTGTCTCCAAATAGAGGTTGGCCCACTGGATGGTGGATGCCATCGCCTTGGCGTACCAGTCCCAAGGCGAGCCGTGCCCCCTCGGGTTGCGAGCTCACTCCACTTGGGGTGTTGCTTCTTCCTGGGCGTTGGCGCACGGCGCCTCTGTTGCAGACATCTGCAGAGCTGCAGGCTGGGCGACACCAAATACATTCGCGAGGTATTATAACCTCAGAGTGGAACCGGTGTCCACCCGTGTGCTGTCTACTCATAGATAGCCATGGGTGTTCGCTTGCTGTGCCATTTCCCTCGGGAGAGGGAATGCGAGCACTTTTTCCGCTCCTCAGTTCAGTTCCCCGTAACGGCGAACCCTGTGGAGTTCCTCCTGCATCTTGCGGCGGCCAGACGTGGTGGAGGCGTCCGGCGCTAGGTCCAGTACTCGTGTGTATGCCCAGTTGGTCTGCCCTTGTACTGGGCTAGATGCCCATATGCTGTGATTCCCCTCGGGTAATCCCATATGTGTTTGTCCACGGTAAGGTTTCCCTGACGGTAAACCCGTGTCTTTCCCTGGCCCGCTTCGCTTTGCCCCGTCTCTGCTAGTCGTTCCTCCCGGAAGGTAGGACCTACGTCAGAGATCTTCCATATTCGTTACTGTTCTCAGACCAGTCCATATGTGTCTTCCACACGTTACCTCCCTTCGGGCAGGGTGTGGTCTCCATAGCTTTCCCCTCCTCGGGGAACGCTTTCCTGGCGTTTTTGTCGTTGCTGAAAAACGAGGGATTGAGTTCCGAAGCACTCTCCCCCGTGGGGTAGGAACAGCAGCTTCGACTTCTCCACGGTAACACCCTGTCCTCTCCATCCCGCCGGTATGGAAGACATTCCTGGGCTTACTCTGGGCGCTGGAGGGTTGCGAGTATGGGCTGCACTTGCATTGGCACGCCTCAGCCTGCCAGCACCTGTTTCCCTAACACTCGTAACGTGGTTTAGTTGCTATGGCGTTTTCCACGGGACCCCATTACGTCAGTATCGATGTAACGTCGAACATGACTGACTGAATGGGAACGTCTAGGTTACTAGTGTAACCCCCGTTCCCAGAAGGAGGGAACAGAGACGTTACGTTCCCCTGCCATAGCTTTGAGCCACCGCTGAGTGGCCAGATACCTGTCTCGGCTCCTCAGCAAAAATATGAATGAAGGTGAGTATGCCGGCCCTATTTATACCCGGATACCAGGGGAGGGGCCCGGCATGTAAATCTCACGGGCCAATTCCCATTCGCTTGTTTTTTATCCTTGGAGGTGATTGGGCTCCCTAGCGAGACCCCATTACGTCAGTATCGACGTAACGTCTCCGCTCCCTCCTTCTGGGAACGGAGGTTACACTAGTAACCTAGACGTTATTATACAGATTCTTATTCAACTTTTTATCTGTTCACACAAAAATCATGTTGTTAAATCAAACCTTCAAAAATCATATTTATTAAAACAATATTAGAGCTGAGCTGGCCATTTTACCAGGTCTGAATCAGATGAATCAGTAAGGACAGAAGAGGCTTTAGCAACAGGAACACAGAGAGGGGTGAAAGTGAGAGGGATGATCTATGAACATTGCGGACAGGCCCAAACAAGAGAAGCTTAAACAGAATCCCTTTACCCAGTTTATAACACAGCAGAGATCTTTTAGTAAGAACTGGCTAGATGAATTTCAGTGAGTATTCTTCCATATCCTGAAATCCTGCATTCTGCTTTTCTTGTCATCTCTTTGGGAAGCATCATTTTCGAAACAGCCACACTAAGTTCAATTCAATTCACATTTATTTGTATAGCGCTTTTCACAATACATATTGTTTCAAAGCAGCTTTACAGAGAATGCATGTCAAAATTACAATATTAGCAGGATGCAATTAGCAAATGTAATAATTTGTGCAATTAATTTACAAACACTGTTAGCATTTAATTTTAAGGTAGAAGCAATGAGCTCCTAGAAAAATGAAATACATCAACAAAAGTTAGGATATATAGAAATTTGGGAATGTGCATGGTTCATCTTCTGAGGTCTTCGCAGGAGTTGGCGTCGTCTCTTCATAGGTGTTGGTCATCTGAGGTCTTCTTAAGAGTCTGGATCCAAACTGAAGCTGAAGTACTCTCTAGTCACCTCAGGACAGGTGTCCTGAGGCAAAACAGAAAAGCAAATGGAGAATAATTAGCGTAGCTGCTGTTCATAACATTAATCAAAGATACGTGCAATTGATCTGATATGAGATGAATGTGTGAATGCTTGGCTAAAGAGATGTGTCTTTAATCTAGATTTAAACTGGGTGAGCGAGTCTGAGCCCCGAACATTATCAGGAAGGCTATTCCAGAGTTTCGGAGCCAAATGTGAAAACACTCTCCCTCCTTTAGTGGACTTAACTATCCTAGGTACAACCAGAAGTCCAGAGTTTTGTGATCTTAAGGAATGTGAAGGATTGTAGGGCGATAGAAGATCGGTTAAGTACACAGGAGCTAAACCATTTAGAGCCTTATAGGTCATTAGCAATATTTTATAATCGATACAGAACTTAATGGGTAACCAGTGTAGAGATGATAAAATTGGTGTTATATGATCATATTTTCTTGACCTGGTAAGAACTCTAGCAGCTGCATTTTGTACTAATTGTAGCTTGTTTATTGAGGAAGCAGGGCAACCAGCTAATAATGCATTACAGTAATCTAGTCGAGACGTCATGAAAGCATGAACTAACTTTTCTGCATCAGAAAGAGATAACATATTCCGTATCTTAGCAATGTTTCTGAGGTGGAAGAAGGCTGTTTTTGTCACATATGAAATATGATTTTCAAAGGACAGGTTGCTGTCTAATATAACACCCAGGTCTTTAGCTGTCGAGGATGGAGTAACAGTACATCCTTCTAAATGCAGATTATAGTCTGAGAGATTCTGTGTACAGGTTTTTGGCCCAATAAGTAATACTTCAGTCTTATCTGAATTTAATAGAAGAAAATTACTAGTCATCCAATGTTTTACTTCTTTAATACATTCTGTCAGATTGGATAATTTCATCTGGTTCTGTTGAAATATAAAACTGAGTATCATCGGCATAGCAGTGGAAACTAATTCCATGTTTTCTTATAATATTGCCGAGTGGCAGCATGTATATTGAAAATAGCAGAGGGCCTAACACTCCGGCACTCCATAGTTTAATGTCGTTATCTTAGATTTTTCCCCCCTTTATATAAACACAGTTGTGACGGTCTGATAGGTACAACCTAAACTATTAATGATTTTAACACACTTCATCTTCTCTCACAGTCGGGTCACAAGAGCACAGTTATTGGTTCAGACTTGTTCACTGAAAGATAGAGTTGAATGTCATGCAGCAGCACTTAAAGAAAGAAGAGGAAGTGATATCAGAATGATTGAGAATTCACATCATCATCAGTCTAAACTGGTTCAGAGATGATCACTGACAGTAACTGTTCTGAGTTCTGAGTAACATGTTTCTGAACCTCAACAGTAAGATCACACCTCTGAAAACACCACAACTGCTATAAATAATTCACTATTTTTTGTTACGGAAGTGTAGGATGGCTATCAACCATCTATCTTTTAGAAATTTGTGACGGTCTGATAGGTACGACCTAAACCACCGTAATGCCTGTCCCTTAATACCAGTGTAATTTTGTAGTCGATCTAGGAGTATTTTATGATCTATAGTGTCGAACGCAGCACTGAGATCAAGTAACACTAGTATTGAGACACAGCCCTGGTCAGAAGCTAGAAGTCAGTCGTTTGTAATTTTAACGAGCGCAGTTTCTGTGCTATGATGAGATCTGAATCCTGACTGAAAATAGATAGCGTTTTTTTGCAAGAAGGAGCACAATTGGACCGACACTACTTTTTCTAGTATTTTAGACATAAATGGAAGATTTGAAATGGGTCTGTAATTTGCTAATATGTTTGGATCTAATTGTGGTTTCTTAATGAGAGGAGTAGTCATTACCCTGGGGCATGTGTCAAAAAGTGATTTATTGCTTCCGGTACCACCCCCTTCCGGACCACCCATGTCGTCCCCCTCCCCCACATGACCTTGAGTGTCCAGCTGTGTCAACACAACCTTTGACCCCGATGTCATTGACCTATGACCTCCGGATATTAGGATGAATGTAATGTTGTTTGTGTTTGTCCATCTGGCTGTTGACCAGTGACCTTCGGATATTAGGATGAATGTAATGTTGTTTGTGTTTGTCCATCTGGATGTTGACCCGTGACCTCCGGGAGTGAATGATCGTTTGACCCGGTTGTTTGAACAGATATTTCGGGGCTGTCGCATTCCGTCACAGTGGCTTTTGTATGTGGACATCCTCTTCGTCTCAATGAGAAAAAATAATATTTTACCAATAGGGTCAATGCAATATACGCACTCTCTCTCTCTCTCTCTCTCTCTCTCTCTCTCTCTCTCTCTTTCTCTCTTTCTCGTGACACACGTAATACAGATCTATTTAAAATAAATGAAAATATATTTATATAATATATTAAACTGAATAATGAACAACATTGGAACAATCCAATCCCTCTCCCACTCTCTCTCTGTCTTTCCAAGTGAGCAGCTCACACCCAGCCAGGCAGTGGCAACAATGGGCCATGCTGCATTCTATGGGACACTTAGTCTGTTACCTTTTCCAGAGAAAATGTTCAAAATGTTTAAATATGTTCTTAAAAATCTTTAAAGTTTTAATAAATCTTCCTATAAGGGTGATGCTTAAAATAAATCTCTGTATGTTTAAAAATGAGCTAGGAATATTGAGTGATTTGATTTAAAATGATTCCAGATATAAAGTCTCTATGTGATGGACATACCCTATTAGGGATGAACATTAGGATGAGATTTACACACATTACACTGAATAATAATAATCAAACATCTTACTAAATAATATAGTTTTAGCTAGATTAAAATATAAAAAATATCTTACACATCTTACTAAATAATAATATAGTTTCAGCTGGATGAAAATAATAATATCTTACATTTCCAGGGATCAGGAAATGTAATTCCTTTAAACATCATGAAGTTTTAATACTTATAATCCGCCTCTCTCTCTCTCTCTCTCTCTCTCTCTCTCTCGCTCTCTCACACACACACACACACACACACACACACACACACGCACACACACACACACACACACACACACACACATCGTTCCAATAGACCACCTCATATTCACCCCAATACAATGGTTGTCTGTTTAAGGATGCCGAAAATGTTTATGGCTTTTTAGAACAATAATCCCAATACAATGATAGTCTGTTTAAGGATGCCCAAAATGTTTATGGCTTTTTAGAACAATAATCCCAATACAATGGTTGTCTGTTTAAGGATGCCGAAAATGTTTATGGTTTGTTACCATAAACATCCCAATACAATAGACAACTGTTTAACACCGCTGAGATATTTACATAGCGCTGTTCTCACAAGAGACGCGTGAACCCAGGTGGTCTACCAAGAGAGTTTTGCACGGACCTCTGGTGCCATCTTTTGGACACTGATGAAAAGGCCAGTCTGAGCGAAACGTAATGTTAGGTATAATCTGATCTATTTTTTAACTAATATATATATATATATATATATATATATATATATATATAGGCTCTGTGATCAATCTCCCAATGGATCTGCCATTATATAAAAACAGTAAATTATAATACTATAAGCAATCACAATTATAAGTTATTTGTAATTTTGAATTTGGAATTTGGTAATATCTATCTATCTATCTATCTTATATATATATATATATATATATATATATATATATATATATATATATATATATATATATATATATATATATATGCTTGTTTATAGTTATATGAAAAACTCTGTCAAATGTTTTCATTATTCGAGTAATTTCGTGACGCAACACGGGGTCGCTCACCCCTACAGCCCCAGCTGGGGTTAAAAGCGGGTCATCCGAGTCCGACTTTCACATCTTTATTGAAACTCTGCCAGAAGTCTTCCAGAAGCTACTTCGTTGTCCAGAAGAAAATGTAACGAGGTAAGAATATTTCTTTTAATTTTGCTGTCTTGATGTGTTGAAATTGCTATCGTTCATTTTTACTTTACGAGCTTGTTGCGATATAGGATTTTCAAAAAAAGCAATGTTTTACTTTTGTCCTCAATATAGCGTGATTGTATTTTTCTACATTACATCATGATATATCATGATCAAATAATTAAAACATAACTGCATGTGCAGACTTTTATTTACGGTCAATGCCGTTTTCCTGTTCCCGGTTATGCCGTTATCAACTTGGTTTTAAGTAATGATTTTTGGTTCTGATCAGTTTCTGTTACGGTTTTAGTACGATTCAAACATAAATAGTGGTGTTTGATGTGATTTTACACAAATGTTTTAAACGTAATGTAAATGTTTAATGTTTTCGGGAGTGCTATTCACTTTTTGGGCACAAGATGGAGCCATTTTTCCACCTGTTTGATTCCCAGTAGATGCAATTCTGGTTTGGATGCTAAATACAGGCATTTCTGCATGTGCTGTGTTCTTGGTATTTCTACATTTTTTAAAAGTAAACATATTATATTGTATTTTGGATTACTGTACATGCTTTAACATGATATGTAAATGTTTAATGTTTTCGGGAGTGCTATTCACTTTTTGGCTACAAGATGGAGCCATTTTTGCTATTTTGCTTGTTTACCAGTAGATACAATTGTTTACATGCTATTCCCTTTTTTGACCACAAGATGGTGCCATTTTGCTATTTTGCTTGTTTACCAGTAGATGCAATTCTGGTTTGGATGCTAAATACAGGCATTTCTGCATGTGCTGTGCTAGTTCTTAATAATAATAATAATATGCATAAATATGTGAAATTAGCCTGACATTGAATCAACCGTTTTAACAGGTCTATTTGCCCCGTAGGTTCAAACATCGAACTGAATGCTTTTGATTCAATTGACTTTTGTGAGTAAACATTATTATTTTTACTTTTACTTCTGTTCATGTAAATTACAAAATTACAAATGTCATCTGTCTTATTTTACAGTAACAACACCAACATTTAACATAGGCGGCGCAGACCCGGGTAAATACATGTTCTCACGTGATATGTAAATCATAAAAATTACAATTGTCATTTGTCTTATTTGCAGTATCAGACCAGGCATTTGTTGCAGAAACCTCAGACAATGGTAAATATATGCTCTCATGTGATATGGTTTTAGTAATGTTTATGTCAAATCAGCATGTCAAATTTTCATATCTATTTTGAAAGTAATTGAAATATGTGATAATATGTTTTGTTTTAATTTAGAATTAATCCAGCTAGTCACACAACCAGGCTTTATAGATCTCACACAAGAGCAAGGAGGGGCCGAAAGGCAGGACCAGGGCGCCACCCCCAGTGAGATCGTATTAAGAAATGGTACCCCGTCTATAACGCCGTCATCAATAAACAATGACGTTGTAATATCTAACGCAGACACAATAGACCTTACTTCAGATGAAGATCTTCAGGGTGATGACTACGAACCACCCGCAAAGAAAAGAATCATTGATGTCGTCACCCCTATGAGGATACATATACCCACGGTAAATGACGGTAAAGAACATTATTCATTATTTTAGGTTCATTGACTGAAATAATCCTGAAAATATGAAGTATAGGTGAAAATCTTGACGTTATCTGCTATTTTTTACAGAAAGACAAACGTCGGCGAGTGTACTAAGATGGTCTGATTCACAGCTAAATGCTTGGGACCAGGCGTCATGGGCAAGCGAAGATGACGCACCAACGAGAGGCGGCCAAACCCCGTATCCATCACAAGAAGAACCAGTAGAACAAGACCAAGAACCTGCACACGAACACACACATGAACAAGAACAACACCAAGAAGATCAAGAAGAAGAAGGAGAAGACGGCAACGTGTCAGTGGCTTCGAGCAATAGTTAATCTCGAGGTCACCAGCGCAGTGAGCGCATTGAAGCAATGCTCAATCATACCCTTACCGAAGTGCTGGCAATACACACGCGTATGGATGGAATTGAAACCCGTTTGGATGATATTATCCGCCTTTTAAATGAGCAGATGACAATGAATGAGAGAGGGTTCGGGTGTGTACTATCTAACGGTAATGAAAATCTGAGAGAGAAAAGACTGATGGTGGATCTTCTATGTGCAACTCACAGAGATGTACAAGAGATCGGACATTTTCACAATTGAATGTTTGTCTGTTTTATTACACTATGATTTGTATATTCTTTCACCTGTTATGAATTTTAAAATTTCCGTCTGAATGTTTTTATATTTTGTAGCAAACCGTTTTGATACCATTACTGTTTTTGAACAAAATAAATATTAAAATGGCCGATGAGAAATGTTTTTGTGGAGACAAAATGCATTCCTGTCAACCAGACCATTCTCTCACAGAGCTGTTACAGCGTGAGCTTGACTTGCATACTGATAATTCTGACCAAAGGTGTGATAGATTACGACAGATGTTAAATATGTATCCAGAATCTGTAGAAATGTCTTTAAATGATGTTTCGTTACAACGTTCTTATAATTTGGATGATTTAGAAATGTTTGTAGCACAATCACACACCGTTGACCTGTGTGATCGATTACAGAGTTTATTAAATGACAACTCCATACCCAACGTACAAGATGGTGCTGGTCTAAATAATGGCTCAAAATGTAATGATCCTACACTCTCCACAGATAGCGGTGGCAATATCCCTCCATCATCTATCGGTGATGCTACCCCTACCGGTACTGAAAATTCTGATCAGCCAACGTCTGACAACTCAGCTCGCCCAACAGGTAATCAGGCTGTTGAACTCCCGTCCAGTAGTATTACCGATAGACCTCAGACACAACGTCCCGACATTGACGCACTGATTAGACACGGTGGTTCCGTAAACGGATATCATGTTTTACCAAGACCACGCTTCAACAGCATACAATTGCGTAGGACGATGAATCTGAGAGAAATCAACTCTAATGATTTGGCCTCATATCATAATTTTTTACACAATACCTTCAGCGATATAGTGACGTTTGCGCGAGATATTGGTGGAGACGGGTGTGTTATCAATTTATCCATGTCCGCTCCTTCTTTGAGAACTCCCATTAATACTGTTTTAACATCAGGGAGTAATTATGACGTCGGTATGTTTCTGGATCAATTTGAAAAAGTTTTACAGAGTGACGACCAGATATTGACGGATGACTCGGTCGAGATTGATGCGAACATAGCCATTAACAGACAAGGCGGTGGTCGGGTACGTCGCAAACTCACCGATTTGGCTTGTCACGAGGTGATTAAGCGTAAAAAAATGTCGTTATTCTGCCTGTTAAACATCTCGAATAATCTATGTTTCTCCATCTGTCTCGCTCATTTTCTCAACCCCCAGTTACCCGAGAGCGAACTAGAAAGAATGGCGACCATTATCCACAACAATGCGGGGTTCTCCATCCACAATAAAATTGGACTGGACAACATAGCGACGTTTGAAACCCTGTTAGGTATCAAAATCGTCGTTTTTTACAGACCGACCGCCGGTACGATAGAAACATTAAAAAATCAGGATGAACGTCATCCTAAAACAGTATGCCTCTATCTGCATGACGCTCATTACTACATGATACTGAATTTGACGGCATTCATAGGCGCTGATTACGTGTGTGAATTTTGTTATAAAGGTTACACAAATCGCAGAGATCATCATTGTAACTACGTATGTAACATGTGTCATGACCCCGAATGTCACAGATTCCCTAAAAAACCGGTGCACTGTCCCGATTGCCTGCGTTTCTGTAACTCCGCTTACTGCTACGAAATGCATAAAAAACCTACCCCAGATGGAGGTAATCCTCCGTGCGATGTTATAAAATATTGCAAACTATGCAACAGGCGATACACTGTTGCTAGAAAACCGCACGAATGCGCCCCTCATCGATGTGTACATTGTCACGAAGTTCTTCAACCTCTCGGTGTACATAACTGTTTCATACAGCCTCTTACACCCAAGCAACCCTCCACAAATTACATTTTCTACGATTTCGAAAAAAATCGGAGTATTTTTGCAAAGCGGGTCTTAAGCTCGACGTCATAATGCAGGGATGTAAATTAATCTTCATGTATGATGACGCTTTTGACCAGCGGTATATTGACAGCTATGCATTTATCCCAATGGCCCTCTCAAAGATGCCTTCTGCGTTAAACCTGAGCACCGTAGAAAAAGGCTACTTCCCACATCTTTTCAACAGAGTCGAAAATGAGAGTTATGTCGGCCCCTACCCTGACAAGAAGTACTACAACTACGATAACATGTCCGATAAGGATCAGGCAAAGTTTGACGCGTGGTACGGCACAACTACTGATAAAGTGTTTAACTTTAAGAACGAGTTGTACGATTACGGCGTGAATGACGTCGGTTTGCTGAGCGAAGGGTGTATGAAATACCGCGAGGCATTCATAGAGTGCACCAAGCTCGATCCATTCGGATTCACGACGTTAGCAAGCTGTAGTATGGGAGTCTTCAAAACACACTATCTCGAAAAAGATACGCTGGCTCTGACGCATAACAATGCATACGTTCAACAGAGTAAGACGTACTCGAGCGCATCGATCGAATGGTTAGAGTTTGTAAAAAAGACTCGAAACGTCGACATTCATCATGCTTTAAACCACGGCGAAGTGTCGGTCGGTCGTTATTTTTTAGACGGCTACTTTGAGCAAAATGGGACTAGGCATGGGTTGGAATACAACGGATGTTTTTACCATGGACATTCGTGTCGCTTTGAACCTCATCAGAGACACCCCCTGTTGGGTGTAACCTATGGGGTTCTCAGGAGACAGTTTGACGACAAGGTTGAAATTCTGCAGAACGCATACGGTTTACAGATGGAAGTGATCTGGGAATGCGAATGGGACAGGATGAAAAAGACTGACCCTGCTGTGATGGAATTTATGAGTACTTATTCCGCCCCAGAGAGGTTGAAGCCGCGAGAGGCGTTGTTCGGCGGACGTACGAACGCATATAAACTCTACCACAAAACGCGCGAAACTGAGAAAATAAGTTACTTGGATTTTACCAGTTTATACCCGTTTTGTCAGGCTAGAAAAAGCTATCTGATCGGTCATCCTCAAATCATTTTCAAAGATTTTGAACCTATCGAAAATTATTACGGTTTAATAAAAGCTACCGTCTACCCTCTGTGCAAATTATTGCATCCTGTTCTCCCTTACAGATGCAACGGTAAACTGATGTTCCCGTTATGTCGCACATGCGCTTGCGATCAAAACCAAACAACAAACTGCAACCACAACAACGAGGAGAGGGCGCTCGAGGGGTGTTGGGTCAGTATCGAACTTTTAAAAGCCATCGAGAAGGGGTACGTCGTCGCAAAAATAGACGAGGTATGGCACTTTCCGCAACAATCAGACACATTGTTTAGCGAATACGTAAAGACGTTTTTGCGGTTGAAACAACAAGCATCGGGGTACCCGTCAAACGTTGTCACAGACAGTGACAAAGAGACTTACATTCAGAGTTATTTTGAAAAAGAGGGGATACAACTTGATCCTGAACATATCAATCATAACCCCGCACAGAGGTCCATCAACAAGTTACTGTTAAACAGCCTTTGGGGGAGGTTCTCGATGAGGGAGGGGCTACCTCAAACCACGCTCGTGAACGATCCCGAACTTTTCACCAGAATAGTTTTTGGCGAAACCGAGACCATGACATATTTCACTTTTGTCTCGGACGACGTAGCGCTTTTCCAACATCGTCCTAAAAAGGGAGACGTTGTTGAGACTCGTGACATTAATGTATTTGTAGGTGCGTTTACAACCGCGCACGCTCGGTTGGAATTGTACCAACTCATGGACAAACTAGGCGACCGTCTCTTGTACTCCAACACAGACAGTGTCATTTTTGTGTCTAGGGACGGTGACTGGGAGCCACCTCTGGGTGCTTATTTGGGGGAGCTGACAAATGAGATAGATGACAGTGATTATATCACAGAGTTTTGCTCCAGCGGCCCAAAATCTTACGGTTATCGCACGGCCAAAGGTAAAGTGTGCATGAAAGCTAAGGGTATAACGTTGAACGCTAAAAATTCCCAAGCCATCTGTCTGGATAACCTTATCGGTCTGGTTGACGGTTATGTGACTTTGTCTGATGATACGCCATACATCCTGGCTCATACTGAAAACATTTTGAGGAATAAAAAGACGCTCACTTTGCATAAAAAGTCAGTCGTTAAAAGGTTCAAGGTGGTGTATAATAAGCGCAGACTTCTGTCCGACTTCACCACCCTTCCTTATGGCTACTGAACCTACGATGCACAGAGGGTCCCGGGATGTTTCTGATTTTGATTTCAGACTTCAGTTCCCATTCAGTTGTCTGATAAGTGGTCCTTCAAATTCAGGGAAGAGTTATTTTGTAAAAAAACTGTTGGAAAATGGCATGAATTTGATTTCTAAAAAAATTGAAAACATTGTTTTTTTGTATGATTGCTGGCAACCATTGTACGATGAATTACTTAAATTGTATGACATTAAATTTGTGGAAGGAATTCCCCCGTGTCTGGATGATGATGATTTACTACCTGTCAGTAAAACCAACCTACTCATTTTGGATGATTTGATGGGAGTGGCCTGCGGGAACAAGTCTGTCGAAAAGGCCTTTACGCAATTTGTGCACCACCGCAATCTCAGCGTTATATACATCACTCAAAACTTATTTGTCCAAGGTAAATCCAGCAGGACCATTAGCTTAAACACAAATTACTTAATTCTGTTTAAAAACCCGCGGGATGCCAATCAAGCGGTTGTGCTAGGACGGCAGATGTACCCCGGAAATGCCAAATACTTCATGGAGTGTTATCAAGATGCTACGAGTCAACCTTTCGGCTATCTAATGATAGACTATAAAGCAAAAACTCCTGAACAATTTCGCCTCAGAACGGGGTTGCTTTCCAACCACCAAGTGGTTTATCTCCAGAAAAAACGAAGGACGTGACAGTCGCTATGTCGGCCAGACTTTGTAAACATCTCCCGCTATTAAAACTGCTACATAAATCGACGCCTAAACAACGCCGTCTTATTTTACAATCGGCATCAACGAACTCATTTTAACATTGTGCGAAGTCGCTCTTAACATACTCTATGGCACGATTCCTATCAACCGTCAGCAGTACGAAAAACTGAAGAGGAGGAAATCGGAAATTAAATTTGTTACCAATAAAAAAATTGGTATATCTGCAAAGAAGCGCATTTTCAACCAGACTGGCGGTTTTCTTTTACCTCTCCTGAGTGTCGCTGTGCCCTTTATTTCAAGCTTAATAGCGTCTAGACAGGGCTGACGATGGAATACGCCGAGAAGATGTATTTAGTGCCTCAACACCAACTGGAAAAGCTGAGAAATGAAAATGTTTGTGAGAATATTCAACAGACCGTTGAGAACGATCTGGATACAACCATAAGAAGTATTCTACAGTGGTCTGATTTGAATCAATACGAAAAAGCCAAACTCTATACAAACACCCTGAGCAGGTTTTTGGCACTCGTTAAACAAGGCAATCGTGAGAGTAGCGTTTTAACCCTTTCACTACCTCATTCCGAGCCCACCCATAAAGACGACCGCGGTCCTACCGACGATGGCCACAACGGCAATGTGGAAGATGTCGCGACCGAAGTTCTGAAGAATGTACCATCAAGGAGCGCGAAAAATACGCGCTACATATTAGACAAAATGTCTAAAGCTAAAGAGATCAGCGATTGGAACGAGTCGGGGGAGTTTGTGTTCAAGGGTAAAGTTATACCGGGGTCACACATGTTTGATTTGATAAAAAATATCACTGCTCCGCACAAGGTACGGGATGCCCAAAGACCCGTGGGATGGACCAAGTTTCTACAAGCATTTGGGGAATTAAACATTCCATTTTCTACAGTGCCGAATCATCATGTTAGACAAACGATTAATTCTTTAAAGAGTAAACCACGCGCCGACGGCACTGAGTATGGCCCCCAAGCTAAAAAGCCAAAAAAGAAAAAATTCCCCCACTCATTGTCTCCGCGATCAGAGGATTCATCGTTTAAGTCGCATTCTTTCGATCGTGGACAGTGGTTAGAATTTTAAGGTTTCTTTATTTTGTTAATTTTGGAATAACTAAATGCACTGTTCATGTACCGGATGTTTGCATGTAAAATAAAAGACAAGAGAAAGATCCCCGTTTAAGCGTTTTTATTCGTTTATATACTAAACAATCACATTGTTAATTTGATCAATCAACCACAGTCCGTAGAAGTATTACAAGATTGTACACATTGAATACACAGACTTAATTTTTCATTACAAACATTCGGCCTTAATCTTTTCACAAAGAGCCTGACCATTTTATCATTTTTAATATAATCGTCGCTGTAGAGCCTCAGCACATTGTCATAGTCGACACCTCTGGCCACGTGGTACAGAAAAAACACACAGTGCTGTCCGCACGCATCCGATGTAAAATCTTGGACTCGTCTGGCTGAATATAGGGTGGTAGCGGAGTTGGTTGTTAGAAATGTTTTGATGGTGGGTGGAAAGAGATCACTGTCCGGAGGGTTGCCATAACTATCGAAAAAACAACTAGGTCCGTCCTCATCCAAATAAACAGCGGTCCAGTGTTCCCCCGGCATGTGGGCCGGATCCGTATTAATTATCGTCATTGCAGGTAAGTTCGTTATCGGTACCGTAGGTAGTTGATCACACGGTAGAACACCGATAAAATGTGGTTTGCACATGATTTTTTCCATGACGGCGGTGAGTTGTACCGTGTTCATTTCAATAGTAATCGACCAGAACCTGTCTGCGGTTAGAGAGCTCCACGATGCTGTCAAAAACTGTGTAAACTATTAAATTAATAGTGCGCGGCAGTGGGTTTTTGAAACGGGCTTCGAGTCTGATGTTACCCGACTTGACGAGGGAGATGTGCTGACCGCAGTCTTCATCAGGTGTGAGGTTAACCCCCAGAGGTCTGAGTGATTCTGGGGCCCTTGAGATGTTTTGACATGCCCTGACATTTGTGCTTATTTCAGCTACTTATATCATACTATTGCCCAACATGTAATTTTGCTGTATTCAGCACAAACTCTGCTACAATAATATGTGAGCAATATAGATATACATGTTTGCATTTTTTTTTAAATAAAGATTATGCGTGGTTAGTACGTTTTGGGGAAAAAAATCTCCTTGCAATAAGGCCATAAAACATATTCTGAATAGTTGTTCATAAGACTTTTGAGTTATCAAGCTTGTAGGCTAGAATTTTTACTACGCAATTATGTAAAGATTATTCTGAATACTTTAACACAAACAACAATATAATGATTTGAATTTTCTAAGTCAGTTTTTGTGTCAGCACTGCTGTATGCGTGGGAGTGGTGATGGCCATGAATATTTATGTGATTCACACCAGGGGAGACAAAGGACACTCCCCCCAGTGGCTAACGGCCCATCAAAGTGGAATGCTGTGAGGCAGCCTGAACAAATAATGTGACATTGGAGACTGAAGTAATGATGCTGAAAATTCAGCTTTATTGAGCATGATAAGCATAAGAAACTTTCAAAAAATTAAAAATGTGTACAAACTTTTGACTGGTAGTGCATGAAACAAAGAAATATATAACCTATATAATTCTACTTATACCTATGTAACACACAAACTATATTTTTACCATAAAATAACATTTAGTGGAAGACAACAGTCTACAGTCTAGGATGGGTGGTTTGGCCCATTGTAAGAGCTGTAAGAGCTGTAAGAGCTGATCATGCAGGAAAAATGTCCAGGATGGAGGGGACAGGGACAGTAATGTTCTTTGCCAGCTCAATGGTCAGTGGTGCAGTGGTCAACAGAGCACACACATCTGAACACAGTCACTCATCTTTGTGCCACTCTTGAAAACAGTTCCATTTTTTAGAGAGTGAATTAGCTGCATTCCGAGGGCAGTCCTTCCTGTTGTCCCTGTAAGTCCCACATGCACCAAACTTCATTGCAAACAGGTCTTTCAAGAGCTTTGGACTTGTATAAAAATTGTCCATGTACACATGGTACCCAGAACCCAACAATGTACGGTCCAAAAGAGAAGTCACAGCATCATATGACAGTCCATGGCCTGTGGGAAAGTTGTTCTTTCCTGTGTATACAGAGAAGTCCAGAGTGTATCCATTTGAAGAGTCGGCAAGAACAAACAACTTGAAACCCCACTTGGTTGGCTTGGCTTTCATGTACTGTGTCATACCAGTGTGTGCTTTGCATGCCACCATTCTTTCATCCACGGCTAAGTTTTTTCTAGGATGATAGATAGCTTTGCAAGCCTGACGAATAGTGTCCATGAGTGGTTTGATCCTGAACAGACGGTCGTGTTCAGCTGTGCCCCTCTTTCTGTCATTCACTTTGTCTTCATCTGGGTGGCTCATGTGCACATTCCAAGAAATTGTCCGGTATCTGTCCCTAGGCATAAGTGTAGCTGGAAAAGGTACAGAGAAAACACTGCTCTGCCGCCAGTAGTCACTGATGGAGCTCATCTTCACCATTGCCATGTAAAACACCAGTCCAATGTAGCGGTACATCTCACCGATGCTTACATCTGTCCATTTATATTTGCAGCCCTTTGCAGTTGCTTTGGCAGCCTGTGCATTGGTGTTATGGCACAGAGTTGACACAGCACTTTCCGAAAAAAAGAGTTTGAACAGATTCATTGGAGAATGTGACTCAGCAGAGTTCAGTTGTGGTCCAGTTTCACGGGCGGGCAGGAATCGCAGCGTATGTGGAACCATATCAACATCCGTCTGTGTTTTCCATGACAGAGTGGATTGCCTCTTT
Source organism: Chanodichthys erythropterus (assembly GCF_024489055.1). Classification (NCBI taxonomy): domain Eukaryota; kingdom Metazoa; phylum Chordata; class Actinopteri; order Cypriniformes; family Xenocyprididae; genus Chanodichthys; species Chanodichthys erythropterus. The sequence continues at coordinate 6,243,227 of NC_090223.1, forward strand.
GGAACAGGTTCTTGGATATTTTCATTGTCACATCTGTAGAGAGAGAGAAAAAAAAAAAAACGTGAGCATGCTGATAACACAATCACTATAGCCATGCATAACAAAGACAGCAGTTTCTGTAATGCCATACAGGTACATATACGTTTTGAATTGAGATGATGTATACAGTTATGTCTGTAAAATATACTTACTCTGTATGATTCTCGATCGCACTGAGAACTGACCGAGATCTGCGTGCCCCTCTGCGCGGTGCTGGTGACGGCGATTGTGAAGCAGCCACATTGCTAAACAAAGCAAAAAAACTATTAGCATACATTCTCCAAAGTAAACTGATGGGCAATTAGCAATTATGGGTGCACAATGTATGTTTACATGTTGATGATGGGCCAAAGGACAGACAAACTTTATCTATTGATGTTCTGTAGACCATGTGTATGATAAACTAACTAAAACTGGGTGAAATATATTACAAATATGTTTACAGAATATCACATTACAAGTGTTTACACTTGAGTATATATACAAACATTTGTAAGTGATATTGTATGGCAATATTTTCTGTAAGCTGTCAAAAGCTAGCCAAAACTAGCTAAAATATAGTCTGAAAACTCATGAGTTTTATATTATCACCACGCACAACAAAGACACCAGTTTCTGTAATGCCATACAGGTACATATACGTTTTGAAATGAGATGATGTATACAGTTATGTCTGTAAAATATACTTACTCTGTATGATTCTCGATCGCACTGAGAACAGACCGAGATCTGCGTGCCCCTCTGCGCGGTGCTGGTGACGGCGATCGTGAAGCAGCCACATTCCTAAACAAAGCAAAAAAACTATTAGCATACATTCTCCAAAGTAAACTGATGGGCAATTAGCGATTATGGGTGCACAATGTATGTATATATATATATGTGCTGACAATGGGCCATAGGACAGACAAATATCTATTGATTGGCCGTAGGCCGCGAGTACTATCTGTTGATGGGCCATAGACCGCACGTTTTCAGTGCATTTCAGACATTTACACCTGTATTCACAAACATCTGTATTTTAGGCATTAGGCTGTATTTTAGCACGATAACTAACCCAAACCGATATAAATAAATAGTGTTTAGACACTATCACATTATTTCACTGTAGACTAAAATATATTTGCACTAAATCACATCATATTACACCTAAGCAGATATTCACAAACAAGTTACATTAGGCATAAGACCGTATTTTAGCATAACTAAAACTGGGCGAAATACATTACAAAAAGAGAGGTATTTGTGAGGCAATTTCTCGCAAGCAAGCCAAAACTAGACACAATATAGTATGCAATACGAGTTTTATATTATCAGAAAAATAATTATAGTAAACAACTTACTCTGAAATTATATCCTCGTCGGGGTCAATTCGCTGCTGGAAATGCAACTGTTTGTCGTCTGAGTTGCAGTCTTCCTCAGAGGAAAAGGTGAATTCTTCCTCGCTGTCCAGAATCATCTGAAGAGCCTCTTTGTCGGAGTAGCGTGCCATCCTCAAAACGCGATGAACGGTCAGTGAGTGAATCTGATGTTGACACTTCGTGTTTTTATGGCATTGATCGGGGGCGTGTGCGATGCATATATTACACCTAAACTATTTACCATGTGAACGGCGCGGGGGTGTGGCGGTCTCAGCTCATTACAGATAATGAAGTGAGAAGGAAAAGAAGGAACCTCTCCTTGGTTTCAAACGAATTACATAAACTGTGAATATTTATTTTTGATTTGACTTACTTCATTTAAAAGTAGACATTCTAAGCATTATGTAGATATGTCTCTCATGTCTGTGTGACAAGTATTTGCTGAGTTTCAGATCATTTTAAAACGCATTTCAGAATTGACTTCACTGAGAGGCAGACACCAGATCACACATCATGTTTGTTTTCTTTATTTTGCGAAAAGCACAACATTTTGTTTTTTTTGTAAGTGTACACAAATAAAAGTACACACTTAACACTTTAGAATGATGTATAACACTAGTATGCATGATCAAATTTGACGGAGTATTTTGAGTCTCTTTCACACTGATAAGAAAAAAACGGGGTGGTATCGCCGGCGATACCTTCCGACCTCAGAGTGTTAAAGGCGTAAAGCGCGTATCCGTTCAGAAAATCCTCGCGGTCGATAGATAACGGTCGGTTTTTAAGATGTCTACCCGTTGCCATAGCCAGCTGGTAAAATTCACGTACCGCCAGCCCCGCTGCAAAATCGGGTTGCAGCGGCTTTGCAGGGAATTGCTGTCCGTCGACGTAGACTGCCAGGTACTCCAAGTCATAATGTTTAAATGCAAAGGGGTTTTTCCCATAGTTTCCAGTGAATGAATCGTTATCAACCATAGCGAGAACTAAAGATTGTGGCAGTGTTCCTAAAAACAAATTCTTGATTTGAAACACGGCTGCCGGCCGGTATGGAGAAATTTTTTAGGCATACCCTGTCTATAGGGTACTTGGCCGTGGCCCCGAGTAAGGCCTGCGCGTGTCCTAGTCTAACGGATGGTGATACGGACACTTTCTTGACAAACAGTGACGCAGTCATGATTTTTAATTTGTAAGCGGGGTCACCAGTTTTCATCAGACAGAATTCATCCTTGCCTCTGATCATGCAAATTTTAATGTCAACGCCGTTCAGCATTAATTTTTCTTGAAAGAAAATGTCGCTGTGAATCGGCGCAAGTAGCTCGACAGTCTTGCTTTCGCTTGTGTATCGAGCTCTTTTTGTCAAGCCGGCGTTAGCACCCGCGGGATCCGCCACGTCCATCTGACCAGCTGTATCTTTGTAAAACAGCCCCGCGGAGAAGAGTGATTCCAGCGCATCTTTACCGTAAATAATGAGGCTCTCGATTATGGCCCGGTATGGACAGGTACTCGAACTCTGAGATATCAGCCGATCACCAAGACTGACGTCGACTTGCGAAAATATAGTTGCTCCGGGGTAATTTATTAGACCGACCTTTGCGTCGTCCGCTAGGTCGCTGCCATCAGGGGCTGTGATTTTAAGTCGTAGATACACCAAGGTGTTATTTAGGTCCAAATAATCCTCGCCGAGGATTAAAAAACTCCAATGGAGCAGAGTCCGATATAGCCGATAATGGAGGAACTTCTAAATAGCTGTTTTTCTCAATAACAGTTTGCGTTAGCGGGACCGTGAATAGGTCCAATTCAGACTTGATGCACTCGCCTGACATGCGGTGTAGTAAGGCCATGTTAGAAAATGGTTCGCTTAACTGATACGTTACGCTTCACAGACTTCTTACGCTTTCTACAACCGACTGCTAACTTCTTGAAGGAACGGGCTGTTTTCTTCTTTTTTGTCACGGTACGACCATGCCTGCTCATACCCGGAGGTTTAGATAGACTCTTTCGTGCCATTACCATCAAGCCTGATCCGCCTTGCGGTTTAGAGTCGTCGTTATTTGATCTGGACAAAGCGTTCGAGACTGCGTCTGTCACTATATTTTTGCCGGCCGATTTTAGGTGAGGTTTGGCAATGCTGAACCCTCTTTTGAGAAATGGTATGGCCATCCTAAACAAACCTCTGAACAATCCACCAAGACCGGCCCCATACATAACTCCGCCCCCTGCGTATCCTGGCAGACCTCCGCCGGCCTGATTTCGGTAATAATTGACATATTCCGCAGCGTTCGTCTCACGGGGGTTATAATAATTCATTTTAAAGAATAGAATGTTTCGACGGTTTAAAGTGAAGTTTTACAACAACTTTTCCGTAAGAAAATGGTATTTCGCACTTATGATCGTCCTTCAATTCCACGACAATGTCCGTGATGAGCTCCTTGTTGACCGGTACGTAATGAGGTTTGTCGTATCTAACACTAACCGTTTCCTTGTTTTCACCCGATATATGTACGCATCTCAAAAGGGGGACGTGCGAATCCCCGACGACCTGATATTGGATAATGTCTGTGTAAACGTAGATCGTATAGAGACCCGCGTTAATATCAGCCTGATAAGGGGCGTATGTATTAACACTCATTGTAAAATCAGCTTGAGCATGGTAGTCCTCACGTCCGAGAGGATCATCCGGCTCCACCCCTAAAATAGTGGCGAGTTTTCCATAGAACCCTACCGCTATGTTACGTATTGCCACTAGATACACCTTGTTTCTCAATTCATCATAACGCAGTTCTCCGTTCTTTGCAAGAACCTTATTTACCTCAAGGATTACATCGTAAATGGTCGCGTAGTATCCACCATTTATTTTTAATTCCTTCCTTACAGTAGCCCCGATATCTTTCTAATCTTTTTCTTTTCCCCCGGTTTATCTCCTTCCTTTGCCGTCGGGAGTGGGGCCTTGTAAAGCGTGAAACCCCCATCCTTATCACTTAAGGTGTACCAACTTTTAGGATATTCAATTTCAGCAAGCGCAACATCCCATTTTCCTTTCAAGTTGATGGTTGTAGATAGCCTCGTTCTGTAACTAGATATACGGTTTTCAGGATAGACGTCCAAAGATGCGTTGCACGGCAACGTAACATAGAAACCTTGATCTTCCATGATAGTAGCCTTTACATGAATGAACCGATCCGTAATGAGTTTACACGTTTTAAGGCTTTTGCAAATCCACCAGAGTTTTTTTGTCAATATAGCTATTAAATTTCGACGGCCATCCTAACCATTTCACTAAAACGAGCGTAGACCTCCCCTGTTTTTTCTCCCCTAAAACCTTTTCCACCTTAAACTACTTGTTTTTGCTCACAATGATCTTTTGTAGCTCTTTTTCATAAAAACTCCGTCGATGATCTCACCGTCGTAATCAGATAGTCTGTAGACAGGTGGTTGACGAGGAATGCATGCGGATATTGTGAAAAATTCCTCCGTGTAGTTCTGCTCATACCCTTTGGCGAATGGCCCTCTCACTTTAGAGATCCTAACAAGATCTCCGACTTTATATTTAAATAAAACCTTTTCATTATTCTTTATATCACCATACAAGTTTTGAAACACACTCGCCTCATTTTCTTTGTTGACATCCAAAGGTCACATCCTAATACTCCGGTGATAACTGCTGTTGTACCCCTCCATAATATCTTGTAAAACATCTATGTACCGGTGGGAGTTTGTGGCCGTTAAAAATCTCCACATACGACTTTTTAATGTTTGATTAAAACGCTCCACGACGCTAGCTTTCATATCCGTAGCCGTTGCGAAATGAGTGATGTTATGCTTTTTCATTAAGTCTTGAAAACGCTTGTTAAAAAATTCCGTCCCCTGATCAGTCTGTAATTTCTGCGGTACACGTCGCTCTTTGAGTATAGACTCAAACACCTTAGTGACCTCTGCACCGCTTTTATTCTTTAGCACACGACACCACACATACTTGCTAAATACATCGATGCAAGTCAACAAATATTTATTATTATCATTATCCTTGGAATACGCAGTCATATCAACGAGATCCGCTTGGAACTGCGCGTCGACCATAAACCACAACTCTATTGCGTTTGTATTTCACAGGCGCGGTTCTGTGTAATGTATAAGCGTCCTCACCGGCAAGCCAATCTGAAACCTCTTTATCGCTTAGACGGACACCACTATCCTTAAAGACCGCGTCTTTTAGGCGTTTTTTCCCCCCTAATGATCCGGGGTTGGAAGGTGTATAATAAGCATCTTTCATGAGCTCTGCCATGTTATCGGCTCAACCTTTTGCAAAAGAATAAGACGAAGGCTGGTATGCGTTAAACTTTTTATTAAAAAAACGTTACAGGATATATGATAGGATATATGATAATGACAACTATCTCAAAGTAATAAAACAAGAAAATATACATGATAGGATATATGATAGCTATCTCCGAGTAATAAGACAATAAAATAAGAAAGACAAGGTATTACATGCAGAGTATGAAGAGTAAAATTTTGTTAGATACACTCTAACCAGAAAAGAAATTCACGACATGTCTTTAAATCACAATCTAAGAAATGATCAACCGCTGTTTCAATAAAAGGATTTACATCGAAATCAGCATCTTTTAACACCAACTCCTCACAAACATCAGTTACAAAGGCACAGATACATGTGATGTCGGCAAAACGCAACTCTGCTTCACACACTATATCCAGAACATTTCTTAAAACAGAAAGCGGTTCATCGTTATTGGCACATTCGGTGATCATTTTACCCCATGTACATATCACTCCTCGAGCATTTTTCATTACTTTCTTGAGATTCTTTACACGCTTATCTTCATCATCATCTTCTTCTTCTTCATCATCAGAATTTGAAAATATGATCACTTCTTCCAGCAATCTCTCGAGTTCTCTTCTGTAATGTTCTTTGAACATATTTCCCATAAAATCTTTTAGGCTATATACCAGACCCATGTTGTTAGTGTCGGTGGTGCTGCTGACGGTTTCTTGGTTACTCTCCATCCGTAAGGGGTTTACCCGACCAGATATCGACCGCGTCGTAGACTGCTTTCTTGCACGATTCGTCCACAAGCTCGTCCCTGATTGCTTGCAGCCTGCTGCCGATGTACGGCTCTTCTTTTAATTCATGCAGAATAGCTCCGGTTGTTCCTTGAATCCATTGAGGGTGCGACTTTAGTCCGCAGCGTTGTAGCGCGTGAGCGATAGCGCGGCGAAGGCTGGGTTTAAACAGCTTGTGGGTCAGTTCGTCAAAGTGAGTATCGAAGAAAAATGTAGGTGGTTCAAACAGGCAGGAGTGTTGGAGCTGGCTGGGGTGATCAATGGCACAGCCCTCACAGTCTTCCTTCAACTTGTTGCTGATGATGTGCTGCAGCAGCGCTGCGATCGTGGCTTTCACGGTCTTGAATCCGATATCGGTAAAGCAGCCGTCTGTCACGTCAAAATCCTGTTTAGTAGCGAAAGGTGTGTCGGCGTAGAGTTCCGTCAGGAAGGAGAGGTTGCGGTATCCGAGCTCTGTGCAGAATTTATCCAACCATTCTTTCGAAGTGTCCGTTGCAGAAGTGTTTTCTGTTAGAACATGATCCGTAGCATTATCATCAGGATGATCGAGATCGCATTTGTATGAGTTGATGAAGCAGTGCATCTGCTGTGGAGACATGTCTCGAGCCATGGCTTATAAATGAGAAGTGTTGGTGGGTTAGACTTACCCGCTCTTTTAATGGCTGTAGTGAATGGGCGGGGCCGGCAGTTCGTACATGTCGCTGCGGGGGCATCTCTCTGGGTGGAACAGGGCCACTTTAACTTTCTTGTAACCATCATGTATGTTGCACCAATTGAACATCTTGTTTATCGCCGAGAAAAAGCCACTCAGCAGATCCAGATCACGCCATGTGAACAAAAACTGCATCTCGTACAGTTTGTCGTGTTCTTCCTTTTCCACAAGGCGTCGGGGTGGGTCACGGAGCTTTGTCTTGTCTTTGCAGCAGAAAATGTAGACATATTCGTCGTCATTCTTCATAGAATGGTCTCCGACCACATGGAACCGGGTATTCGGCACCACACCGTCAAACTCAGAGATGTACAACGGCATCCCCAGGCAGTCATTCAGATCCTTCCAGACACGGCCGTAAAACAGCACCCAGTCTTTCTCATGAAACACCACACACGGATCCCCCCGGTAAAAATCACCGAGGGTATCTGCTGTGTAGAGAGTCACGACTCTGGATGCTTTATGAAAGATGTAGCCAAATACCCGCTTATTGGACATTATATTCTCCTTTTTCACGACATCCGTATTGTCATGGAGAAACTTTGTTATACTCGTATGTCTGCAATGTTTTTTTGGTGCCATTTCCAGCCCGTCATATATTGAGTCATCATCGCTATCCATATCAGGAGTTCTAGGTGAGTTTAAATGCGCCATGTCTATGTAGCTCATAGCTCCTCTTCTCATTTTTGCAGAATGTCTGAACCTCTATTTATATAACCCTGTGACGGAATGTGACAGCCCCGAAATATCTGTTCAAACAACCGGGTCAAACGATCATTCACTCCCGGAGGTCACGGGTCAACATCCAGATGGACAAACACAAACAACATTACATTCATCCTAATATCCGAAGGTCACGGGTCAACAGCCAGATGGACAAACACAAACAACATTACATTCATCCTAATATCCGGAGGTCATAGGTCAATGACATCGGGGTCAAAGGTTGTGTTGACACAGCTGGACACTCAAGGTCATGTGGGGAGGGGGGACGACATGGGTGGTCCGGAAGGGGGTGGTACCGGAAGCAATAAATCACTTTTTGACACATGCCCCAGGGTAATGACTACTGAGAGGCTTAATAACTGCTAGCTTGAACGGTCGGGACCTAGAGATAAAGACGAGTTGATAATATTGAGAAGAGGCTCTTCTGCTACAGGTAACAATTCTTTCAGTAGTTTAGTGTGTATTGGATCTAGTAAACATGTTGTTGGTTTAGAGGCAGTGATACGTTTATTTAGCTCTTCCTGTCCTATAGTTGTAAAGCACTGCAACTGTTCTTGAGGGGCAATAATTGAGGCTGAATCATAAAACTCTGTGTGTTTTGTGTTTAGGTACGATGAGCAGCTGAGACAGATCAGGCAGTTTATTTGTGAATTTATCTATAGTTGTCAGGAGAATTGTTCTGCCTAGTCGATATCGTGGCACAATTTGACAAATATCATCAGTATGCAGTACGCAAGTTACAAGGTAGTAATCAGAGACGTCATCACTTTGTGGTAGAATTTCTATAACGGTTGGATTGATTCCATGTGATATAATTAAATCTAGTGTATGATTAAAATGGTGAGTGGGTCCAGTGACGTTTTGTTTGACCCCAAAAAAGTTTAGTAAATCTGTAAACGCAGCCCCTAACATAATATTTGTATTGTCTACATGAATGTTAAAATCTCCAACAATCAGCGCTTTTTTGACGTTGACCAATAGGTCTGAGAGAAAGTCTGAAAACTCTTTTAGGAAAATCAGCATAAGGCCCTGGAGGTCTATAAACGGTAGCCAAAGCAAGAGATAGTAGCGACTTTTTACGTATATCTGAGATTGTAATATTTAGCATAAGAATTTCAAATGAATTAAACCTATAGTTTGTTCTCTGAGTAACATTAAGATTTCCTCAATAGATTGTTGCAACACCACCGCCACGGCCAATCAGACGGCATTTATTTTTATAACAGTAGCCAGGTGGACAAGATTCATTAAGACCGAAATAATCATTTGGTTTAAGCCATGTTTCAGTAAGGCAAATTAAATCAAGACTATTATCCGAAACATCCGATACACTCGCCATTAGAATAGATGAACAATTATATAGTGAGAGAAGAGTACAAACGCTAGTGTGCCACGCCGCTATTGCTAACGGGCTAAAGCTAATAGCGAATGTTCGGGAAGTCGGATAAAACTAGCGATATCAAGGTAATCCAAGTGTTTTTTTTTTTTTTGTAAAATATTGTTAGGGATGTGTTCCCCCACCGAAAAAGAAAGAGTGATATCAAGTCAAGTCACCCTTATTTATATAGCGCTTTTTACAATGCAGATTGTGTCAAAGCAGCTTTACATTGATAATTGGTATATAATTTTTAAAGAATAGTGTCAATGCAGGCAGATCAAAAACACTGTTGAATAAATGTCAAGGATACTGTTGAATATCAAATGTCAAGTCGAATTAAAATAAATTAGGGCTGCACGATAAATCGTATTTTATCACGATAACGATATCTGCTTCTCTAGATTGATTTTAAATAATCGTCACGATATTGGCCCGCTCTATGAAAATGAACATAATTTGGAAATATTGGAAGTAATATTAGGAATTTCACTGGTTTATCTTTTGAAGTTCCAAAAGGTTTTACCAGTTTTCATAATGTTGATCAGCTAGAAATGATTTTTCTTTGCTTTACGAATTTGAACGTCTTACCAAAACGTCTCAGGTTACAGATGTAACCCTGGTTCCCTGAGTAGGGAACGAGACGCTGCGTGGTAACGCATTGGGAACCTTCTGCGTGATGTCGTCACTGAAGCACTCATGTATCTAGCCAATCGCGAAGCAAGACGTCAGAGACGGGTGACGTCACGGACCAGGAAACTATAAAGCACACTCGGATGCAGAGCACGCCAGCTTCTAAGTAAGTCTGAAGCAAGCACTTGCAAGTGTGCAGGGGTACGGCAAGAGACGCAGCGTCTCGTTCCCTACTCAGGGAACCAGGGTTACATCTGTAACCTGAGACGTTCCCTTTCGTGGGAACTGTCGACGCTGCGTGGTAACGCATTGGGAACGCAATCCCAACTGAGCCGTAGCTCAAGCACTTGCCAAGGTTATCTTGACAGGACAGAGGACCCCGGAGTGGAGCCAACATCAAGGTTATAATATTTAATAAATGTGTGCTGGCATGACCATCCAGCTGCATCACATATGTCACTCATGGAGACTCCTGACATCAGAGCTTTTGATGCCGCCATACCCCTGGTAGAATGGGCGCGAACATTCAAGGGAGAGGGCTGTCCGGCCGCTTCATATGCAAGTGAGATGGCCTCGACCACCCACTTGCTCATTCTCTGTTTTGATGCTGGGCCCCCTTTTCTAGGGGACCCATAACAGACAAACAACTGATCTGACTTACGCCACAGGGCAGCTCTGTGGACATAAGTATCCAAAGCCCTTACTGGGCATAACAGATTCAATTTTTCCTGATCCGCAGATTCAAATGGAGGAGGATAGAAAGACTGAAGCACAATGGGGCCTGGGACATTGGTAGGGACCTTTGGGACATACCCCGGTTTAGGATACAGGAATGCTTTCACCATTCCTGGAGCAAATTCAAGGAAAGAGGGAGCAACAGAAAGTGCTTGTAAATCTCCTATCCGCTTCAGAGAAGTGATAGCTAATAAAAGAATCGTTTTCAGAGTGAGGAACCTCTCAGGAACCTCCTCTAATGGTTCAAAGGGAGCCTCAGCTAACCCTTGTAAGACCACAGCCAAGTCCCAGGTTGGCACCCTTGTGCGCACTGGAGGCCTCAACCTCAGTGTGCCACGGAGGAAGCGTGTGACGAGGGGGTCTCGACCTACCGAGATATTCCCCTCAAGAGGAGCATGATATGCTGAAATTGCTGCAACATAAACCTTTAAGGTTGAGTGAGATAGGCCCTCCGAGAATTTTTTCTGGAGGAATTTTAGCACAAAGCTAACAGAGGAAAGGACAGGGTCCGTATTATTGTGTCTACACCAGGTAGAAAACAAATTCCATTTGTAGGCATACAACTTCCTCGTGGCGGGAGCTCTGGAGTTAAGAATGGTCTCCACAACCTCGGTTGGGAGACCAGCATTTATGAGTCTGGCCCCCTCAGAGGCCAGGCCCATAGTTTCAGTCGTTCTGGGCGGGGATGTATAATCATGCCGCCCGCTTGAGACAGGAGGTCCTGTCTGAGAGGAAGCTCCATTGGGGAGCCGTTGAGTAACGACACTAGGTCTGAGAACCATATCCTGGTTGGCCAGAATGGGGCTACCAGTATTAGATTGGCCCCTTCTCGGCGTACTTTTTCCAGAACTCCCGGGAGCAGGGCGATCGGGGGAAATGCGTACAGGCGCAGCCTCGGCCACGTCTGTACCATAGCATCCAGACCCAGAGGTGTTGGATGTGTTAGGGAGTACCAGAGCGGACACTGGGTTGACTCTCCCGAGGCGAACAGGTCGACTTCCGCTCGACCGAAATTTTTCCATAGGAGACTCACCACTTCTGGGTGGAGTTTCCACTCCCCGGGCCTTGGCCCCTGCCTCGACAGGGCATCTGCTCCCACATTTTGATGTCCCGGGATGTAAGCTGCCCTCAGCGAGAGCAGCTTCCCTTGGGACCACAGGAGGATCTGACGGGCCAAGTAATATAGTCGGCGAGACCGCAGACCCCCCTGATGATTTATATATGCAACCACTGCAGTGTTGTCCGTACGAACCAACACATGGTAACCTCTCAGGTCTGGGAGAAAGTGTTTCAGAGCTAGGAACACTGCCATCATCTCTAGCCGATTTATGTGCCAAGAGAGCTGATGGTCTTCCCAAAGACCCTGAGCTGAGCGACCACTCATGATCGCTCCCCAGCCCGTGAGGGAGGCGTCCGTCGTAAGCGTTACTCGACGAGTAGTGGCCCCCAACACGGGTCCCTGGGACAGGAACCGGGGGTCTTTCCACATGGTCAGAGAACGAAGACATCGTTTTGAGACTTTGATCATGCGAAAGGGATTTCCCCTCGGGGAGAACCCCCTGGTCCTGAGCCACCACTGTAGGGGCCTCATGTGCAGAAGGCCAAAAGGTATCACGTTGGACGCAGCTGCCATCAGACCCAGCAGTTTCTGGAACTGTTTTACAGTGAGTGACTGGCCTAACTTCACCCCTTTCATAGCCATAAGAATGGCACTCACCCGAGCGGGAGACAAATGTGCCCGCATCGTGGTGGAGTCCCACACTACACCCAGATAGTTGGTGGATTGAGCTGGAACTAGCACACTCTTTTTGGCATTGAGCCTCAGCCCAAGCCTCTTCATATGGGACATATGCATCTCGATGCTGAACTGCTAGTTGCTCTGACTGAGCTAGAATCAACCAATCGTCGATATAATTCAGTATGCGAATGCCCTGGATCCTCAGCGGAGCCAGAGCTGCGTCCACGCATTTCGTGAATGTGCGGGGTGATAATGATAGGCCGAACGGAAGAACCCTGTACTGGTAAGCTTCGCCCCCGAAAGCAAACCTGAGGAACTTCCTGTGAGAAGGATGGATGGACACATGAAAGTAAGCATCTTTCAGGTCTATTGCCACAAACCAGTCCTCGGACCTGATCTGTGGTATAATCTGTTTGAGTGTCAGCATCTTGAACTTGAGCTTTTGTATTGAGCGATTTAGCACACGTAAATCTATAATAGGTCGTAGACCTCCATCCTTCTTTGGAACAATGAAGTAACGGCTGTAGAACCCTGACTGATTGCTGGGAGGAGGAACCCTTTCTATAGCTCCTTTTCGCAAAAGTGTCGCAACTTCTTGTTCCATAACCAGAGACTGCTCGGGGGTTACCACTGTGGGAAGAACCCCGTTGAATCTGGGCGGGCGAGACCCGAACTGGATCTTGTAACCCTCTTTTATAGTGAGCAGCACCCATTTTGATATATTCGGAAGAAGTTTCCATTCTACCAGAAAATTTACTAAGGGAACCAGTCTCTCGAGACTGGCCTCTGGTGTTTCTTGAGCACCTGATTCGACGCTCTGAAGCGGCGCACCGGCAGAGAACAATCGAATCAAGTGGCCGGCCCTCCTCGGAGGGTCGGTGGAGACCACTGCGCCCTGACGCACCCTGGGTGGCAGGGTTGGCATAACGATCCCCTGAGGGCGCCGAAGGGAAGCGGCTTTTAGATGTATTTTTCGCCGGCTCCCTTCGGAGGGGGCCGCCCTCACCGGTTCCTGACCCACAGACATCAGGACCGCTTCGAAGCCTTCCGGGCCAGGATAACGGCGCGCAGGTCCGTTCTGCCCCTAGAAGGCTTCGGCTGAGCGGGCCGACCCGATCCCCAAGCTCTCTGCGGGGGAGCACGGGCGGCCACGCTAATCTTTTGTTGCGCTCTGTGGTGCGCTGAGGAGCTCGTTGACGGCCGAGGCTGATCCCGCTCATCAGCCTCGGGGGAGGGATTCTTGGTTTGCGGGGGATGAACCTCTGGAACGCCGCAGATTGTTTCTTAGCCTCCTGGAACCTCTCGACGACTGTTGTAACGGCGTCGCCGAAGAGGCCCGCAGGAGACAGCGGCGCGTCCATAAGGGAGGCTTTGTCACGCTCCCTTATGTCCGAGAGGTTCAGCCACAAGTGCCTCTCCGTAGCCACCAATGCTGCCATAGAGCGGCCGATTTCTTTTGCCGTCTCTTTGGTGGCACGGAGAGCCAGGTCAGTTGCCATCCTGATTTCCTGGATGCACTCATACGTGGCCTCCCCGCTATTCTCCACTTCCCCCAGCAGGTCGGCTTGATATGCCTGTAGGAGCGACATGGTATGTGGACATGCCGCTGCCTGACCTGCTGCCGCATAAGCCTTGCCCACCAAGCCTGATGTAGTTTTTAATGGCTTGGTGGGCAACGTCGGGGTTTTCAGCGACGATGCAGACTCGGGGGAGAGATAGCCCGCAAGCGTCTCTTCCACCCGAGGCATCGCCGCATAGCCTTGCTGCTTCAGCCCCACGATGTTACTATACATTGAGGTCTGGGGGCTGAAGACACGATATGATGCCGGCTTCTTCCAAGACCTCGAGACCTCGGTGTGGAGGTCCGGACAGAAGGGCAAACCCCGACGCTGGGGTAGTGACCGAGCGGGCAGAAAGCGCTCATCCAGCTTACTCTTTGGTCTAGTATCTGCCCGCTCTGCTGGCCAGTCAATTTTTAATTTGGCAACAGCCCTGGTCACTACCTCCAGGAGCTCCTCATGTGCTGGGGAGGAGGATGGCGGTTCCTCTTCCCCCACGCTCATCACATCAACCTCCTCAGAGGAAGAGAGATGAAGCGCGGGTGCCTCTCTCTGGGGGGAAGAAACCGCAGCGCGTGCTTCCGCCGCCTGAGAAGAGGCACTGGGGCTGGCAGGTAAAGGGCGAGATAAGGCTGGGCCCGTCTCAACCCCCTCTGCCAGCTCCATTTGCGAACCCCACGAATGAAGCCGCCGCTGCGCCTCAGCAACAGCGGGACCCGATCCGCGGGGAACGCCGACCGGAGCACTCTCTTTATCGTGAAAGAGTGCCCGGCGTGATCTTAAAACTCTGAGGGTGAGCTTCTCACAATGAACACAGACAGCCCCCTCGAGAGCTGCCTGTGCATGCTCAACCCCCAGGCAGACAACACACATCTCATGAGTGTCCCCATCTGGAATAAACCGTGTGCATGGGTGAACACACTTTTTAAATTGTCTGCCTTCCGCCATTTCACTCGTGTCTTTATTCAATATATATATATATATATATATATATGTGTGGTGCACAATAACACTCTTGTCCTCAGACGAAGAGATAATGTTTTCCAAAAATAAGCAGGACAAACAACACCAAATAAGACACACAAGATAACATAGAGCGCTTGCTGAAGACACAGAAGCTGGCGTGCTCTGCATCCGAGTGTGCTTTATAGTTTCCTGGTCCGTGACGTCACCCGTCTCTGACGTCTCGCTTCGCGATTGGCTAGATACATGAGTGCTTCAGTGACGACATCACGCAGAAGGTTCCCAATGCGTTACCACGCAGCGTCGACAGTTCCCACGAAAGGGAACCATGTTTTGTATTGATTTACCATCTAACGAAGTTATCATAGTTGGTTAAATTTAAGTCTTTGTGCCACCTACAGGCCTTTTGGGCAAAGTGTAGGTTGGTAAAGAACTTGCAAAATATCCATAATTACATTACTCTTTTGATAGAATAAACATGATTAATAATCGTGATTATAATTTTGAGGAAATTGTGGCACTGGCTGTCGTGTTGATGATGTCTTCACAATGGATGATCTAGTCGACTCAATCTCTGCTGATACAGGGCTGCGTTGTGGTTGTGTCAAGGCACCGGTCCTCGGTCTCATCTGGAAACGGCCCCGAATCCGGTTGACTACGGTAAACCTCGGGATAAACAGAAAGACTAATATTAGCGTAGATGCCATTCTTTTTCTGATGTAACAAGTACATCTGGTGTTATAGGTAGTGTTCCCGGTTCCGGCTGAACTTATTTATGCAGCCTAATAATCCTTTAACGGATTTGAAAATATAAATTGATAATATGTTATGTGTATGCCAGGTTAAAGGGATAGGTTTTTAGTCTAGATTTAAACTGACAGAGTGTGTCTGCATCCCGAACAATGCTAGGAAGGTTGTTCCACAGTTTAGGTGACAAATAGGAGAAGGATCTACCACCTGCGGTTGATTTCGATATTCTAGGTATTATCAGCTGGCCTGAATTCTGAGATCGCAATAAACGTGAAGGACTATAATGCTTTAAGAGCTTGCTTAGGTACTGGGGGGCTAAACCATTTAGTGCTTTGTAAGTAATTAACAAGATTTTAAAATCTATACAATGTTTAACAGGAAGCCAATGCAGTGACGACAGAACTGGGCTAATATGGTCATACTTCCTAGTTCTAGTAAGAACTCTAGCATTTTGTACGAGCTGTAGTTTATTTATCAAGCAGGAGGAACAACCACCCAGTAGAGCGTTACAGTAATCTAACCTTGAGGTCATGAACGCATGAACTAACTGTTCTGCATTCTTCATTGAGAGCATATGTCGTAGTTTAGATATATTTTTAAGATGGAAGAAAGCAGTTTTACAGATGCTAGTAACATGGCCTTCAAATGAAAGATTGGTATCAAAGAGCACACCCAGGTTCCTAACTGACGACGAAGACTTAACAGAGCAGCCATCAAGTGTTAGACATACAGTAGTATTCTAGATTATTACGTGAAGAAGTTTTTGATCCAAAAATTAGAATCTCTGTTTTTTCTGAATTTAGTAGTAGGAAATTACTGGTCATCCAGTTTTTTATATCAGCTATGCATTCCGTTAATTTTGTGAATTGGTAAGTTTCGTCAGGGTGTGAAGAAATATAGAGCTGAGTATCATCAGCGTAACAATGAAAACTAACGCCATGCTTCCTAATGATATCTCCCAAGGGTAGCATGTACAGAGTGAAAAGCAATGGTCCTAGTACTGAGCCTTGCGGTACTCCATATTGAACTTGTGATTGATATGACATCTCATCGTTTACTACTACAAACTGATAACGGTCAGATAAGTATGATTTGAACCATGCCAATGCAGTTCCACTAATGCCAACATAGTTTTCAAGTCTATTTAAGAGAATATTGTGATCGATAGTGTCAAATGTAGCACTAAGATCCAGATATGTTATAAGTTTGATTTTAAGAGACAAAAACAAGCAATTAGGAATCAGCTCGACGGAGCTCTAGCTCAAACAGTGCAGCAGCAACAAACAGGAAGTGACGAATCCAATTGATTATAATTATAATTGTTAATGAAATGTGTGATATATTAGTAGCAACAATATATATATATATATATATATATATATATATATATATATATATATATATAATATTGATAAAAGTATTGTATGTTGAAGAGTGAAAATTGTGTTTTATTGTAGCGCCAGCACGAGTCGTCATACATGCTGGAATGGGCCTATATGAACTCACTGTTCTGTTTTCTCAGGTACATGTTTTGATTTTGTAAAAATAAATATTTTGAACCATGGGTTATATATTTTGAATTTGTTCAACTCTATTGCACTTATCAGATTGTGTGTGCAAGGCCAGTGCGCCAGCACGAGTCGTCATATATGCTGGAATGGGCCTATATGAACTCACTGTTCTGTTTTGTCAGTGTTTCCCCAGTAAATAAATTGATTGGGACACGATTTCATGAAGTGCGAGCTTTATTGAACAACACAACGCAAGGAGGAAAAAGAGACCAGTTACACTAGCAAGACCCTGAGTAAATCACAGAGGAAATATCCAGTTCATAAGCTTGAGCTTCTGGCACTCAAATGGAGTGTGTGCGAGAAATTTAGCCATTAAAAGGTCAAACATTCACGGTCTGGACAGACAACAGTCCGCTCACGTATGTTATGTCCAAGGTGGAACTCGGCGCTTGTGAACAACGTTGGGTGTCCAAACTGGCAGCTTACACTTTTGAGCTAAAGCATATAGCAGGGACAAAAAACATAGTGGTGGATGCTCTGAGTAGAGACCCTTTTGTTAAAACTTTGAGCAGCAGGCTAATGAAGGAGCCATATCGCGATTTACTTGTGGAGGCTGAAGAAGTTGACGGAGATGGAGTTCGAGATGCTTTTCGTAAAGGAGCTCAGAACTCACAGATTTTGCAGTCCTGTCTTTATAATAATAATAATAATCCTTACATTTATATAGCGCTTTTCTGGGCACTCAAAGCGCTTTACATATTGAAGGGGGAATCTCCTCAACCACCACCAATGTGCAGCATCCACCTGGATGATGCGACGGCAGCCATATTGCGCCAGTACGCCCACCACACACCAGCTTATTGGTAGAGAGGAGACAGAGTGAGGAAGCCAATCAGTGTATAGGGATGATTAGGAGGCCATGATGGACAGAGGCCAATGGGCAAGTTTGGCCAGGATGTCGGGGTTACACCCCTACTCTTTTCGAAGGACATCCTGGGATTTTTAATGACAACAGAGAGTCAGGACCTCGGTTTAACATCTCATCCAAAGGACGGTGCTTTTTGTCAGTATAGTGTCCACATCACTATACTGGGGTGTTAGGACCCACACAGACCACAGGGTGAGCACCCCCTGCTGGCCTCACTAACACCTCTTCCAGCAGCAACCTAGTTTTCCCAGGAGGTCTCCCATCCAGGTACTAACCAGGCTCAGCCCTGCTTAGCTTCAGTGGGCAACCAGTCTTGGGCTACAGGGTGATATGGCTGCTTGCTTTCCTTCCCTTCTGACAGCTCCACTGTCAAGGCCTGCTTAAGTTTACATGATCAGTGGGAAGAAACCTCAAAAGCAAGAGCTGTGCAGCTTCAGATGAAATTCGTGAATTGCAGGAGGCTGATTCAGTCATTTCAAGAGTGACATTCTTTTTGAACCTAAAGCGTCAATCATCGAGGCGAGAAAAGGTCAACATGAGTTCCAGAGCCATAACTCTTTTCAGACAATGGGACAAATCAAAGATTAAGGATGGAATACTCTACCGAGTCACACAAGATCCACATAGTAAACAAAAACGGTATCAACTGATCTTACCCTCTAGCCTCAAGGACCAAGCTTTGAAGGGTGTGCATGATTTAGCAGGTCATCAAGGCCAAGCAAGATTCATCAATCTAGCCCGCCAACGCTTCTTCTGGCGGGGAATGGGGAAAGATGTTTGTGAATACATCAAGTGCTGTCAAAGATGCATCCTGGCCAAGGCTCCCGAACCATCTGCATGAGCCCCACTTGAAAGTATTAAGACCTCTATGCCTATGGAGCTGGTATGTCTGGATTTCTGGTCTGCGGAGGATGGGAAGAAACGCTCAGTTGACGTGCTCATTATGACAGACCATTTCACGAAGTTGGCTCATGCCTTCCCTTGTGCGAATCAGTCTGCAAAACAAGTTGCAAGGAAGCTATGGGACCGTGTATTCTGTGTGTACGGATTTCCGAGTCGCTTTCACACTGACCAGGAAGCCAACTTTGAAAGTGCTCTTCTAGCGGAGTTGTTAAAACTATCAGGGATCGCTAAGTCTCACACCACCGCCTACCGCCCCATGAGAAACGGAGGCGTAGAGAGGTTTAATCATACTTCGGGGAGTATGCTCTGAACCCTGCCTCTGAAAGAAAAGCACAAATGGCCAGAGCAAATACAAACACTGACCTTCGCCTACAACGCTACGGTCCATGAGACGACAGGGTATGCGCCATTTCAGCTTATATTTGGTTGTGTACCGAGATTGCCGGTGGACATTATATTCAGACAGGTGCTACATGACCCCGTAGTTGTAGATCATGGTACTTATCTGAAGTTGTTGATGTCATACCTCCATGAAGCAGCTGAGATTGCGCAGCGACACTCCGAAAAAGAGCAGAGAAAACAGGCAAAAGGTTACAACAAGAAAGCCAGAGGTACATGTCTGAATATTGGGGACAATGTGCTGGTGGCAAATAAAGGAGAAAGAGGAAACTAGCAGATAAGTGGGACCCTGTAGTGTACACTGTAGTGGACAGAAACCTGCAGACGCACACTTACTAGCTGAAAGATGAAAAAGGAAGTGTGAGGATGGTGCACATGAACCTGCTGTTGGATATTAGTTTCCTACCTGTTGAGTTGCCTGATGATGAGGGAAGCATTCTACCTTCTGCAGAGTGTGAGACACATAGCATCAGGAGTGAGTTCTGCAAGGAAGACTTCAATCCAATGGATGCGGAGGAAAGAACCAAGAGATGAGTGAATGAAGACACTGAAAGCTTGGTAGCTCAAGAGTCTGAAAGCCCTGCAGTTCAAGAATCTGTTGTTGAGGAAGCTTTGGGAACAGACCACCTCAGTTCAGATGGAAAAGAGTCTAGTGATCAGGTGCAGGCTCAAGAGATCAGTAGCAGAGATCTTCCTCAGAGTGAAGTTGAAGCCAGTCCAACATCTCTTGATGTTAATTTTGATTGTGACACATATACACATACACAAGTTCTGACTGACACTCATACAGACACTCATACTGACACCCAAGTTCCAGTTCCTGATATTCAGGGCATTAGAACATGAGCAGGTAGAGTTGTTAAGAAAGTGAACAGATTAATTGAGTCAATGGTTCAGAAACCCTTTTACATCCAAGGTGTAGAAGTAAAGAGAACAGGGTCATTTCTTTCTCTGTTCTTAAGAGTATTCATATGTGTTTTGTTTCTGTATGATGTATCAAGATGATCTTAGGCTTGATCACCCTGAGGTTTTTCTTGACCTAATAGTGGGTAACTTACAAGTTTAACTAAATGAAAGTTTTGTTTTTCTGAGCTCTGCATTTTATGAGTGAATTAAGTTTACAAAGTGTATAAATCGACTAAGTATCTTATTGTAAACAGTACTGAGATTATTTGAAGTGTTCTGTTGTATGTTTTATACGCGAGTGGATTGAGAATGTGAAGTTATATCGTGTGGGCCGTATGATATGCTGTTTGCGTGGGTTTGAGTCATCAATTAGCTAACAAATGTTATATCATACAGGATTGTCTCATGAAATGCCCACAGGAGAGAGATATGAACTTTATTAATGTTAATCCACAGGTATTTCACACTTTGTCTTTGTATGTCCTTTTATACTCTTGTACTGTGTTAATACTATAATGTTTCAATGTTAATGTTTATTTTCTCAACTGTTATACAAAATGAGTTCACATTGGTTATGCTGGGGAGAGGATTGTCTCATGAAACGCCCACAAGAGAGAGATATAAACTTTATTCATGTTAATCCACAGACGGAGCGAAGTTAATGGTGGCCGTGGCTATCATTAAATCCCCTTTTGGTGACCACAGTAGAAGTGTCTTCTTACACACAACGCAGATGATGGTAACGGTGGTCAGCATAGGACCGTTTACACATGTATTTCTGAAGAGGTCATCTTATGTGTGATGCACAAGATGGAGCTGTGAGGGGTTTACAGACCCGTTTCAGAGAACATCATCCAGAAGCAGTGTACCTTCACTGCATGCACACAAATGCATGCAAGGAAGCCACCAACTTTTCTGATTTACTGGAGAGTCTTTATTCATTTTTCAGTGCATCTCTTGTTAATCACCAACAGTTTACTGATGTTCAAAAACAGCTTGGACTACAATCATCTGAGCTGGTACAGCAGTCAACAACACGTTCGGCATGTCAGGTGAAGTCTGTGATTGCTGTGATTGATAATTCTGCAATGTCTTGACAAAATTTCAACACCAATGTCTGTAGGCCTCCGGTCCAGACTCAGAAACTTTAACACTGTCTACATGTTGCTGATGTTTCATAGACCGTAGACCTGGGTTAAGCTATAGGTGTAGGGAGTACTACAGAGTTATATTCAAAGACAAAGGCCTTGTGTGAGGGAAATGACACTCCAGAACCTTCTGTATGTTTTAGACAGAAACAGAAGAGGCTTGATGATTATGTGGTGGAGGCAGCATGTCAGACAACCTCAGAAATCAGTTCATCACATGACTTCATGTGTACATTGTATTACCCTTGCCTTGACTGAATGATGCAAGAGATTGACGACCATTTCTCAGGAGTAGGAACAGACACCTTTCTGGATGAAGAATCTCTCAAGAGTCTTGCCACACGTTACTAAATAGAGTTGCAGTCAGAGGAGCTCCTGGTGGCAAAAAACTTCTTGAACAGAAGGAAAGAGAAGGAAGTCATTTCTGACAGTGTGTTCATGCTAAATACTGACATGTTCCCCACACTGAATTCACTGACATTCCCAGTTAGTAGCTGCAGCTGCGAACGTTCCTTCAGTGCCTTGCATTGACTGCATACATGGTTAAGAAACACAATGGAACAAGACCGGCTGTAACGTATTTCGTAAATGTGGGAAGAAGGAGGCAGGAACCGGCGAACATTCAACACAAGTTTAATTCAAAATAAACAAAGAACAAAACGAAAGTAATGCCGGCAGACCCTCGCGGACGTCTTCCGGCCACACAAACATAATAAAACATAAAATAAAGTCCAGGCCTGGTCCTCTCTCGTCCTTCACTGTAGTCGCTCCTCCTTTTATGCTCCCGGAGCTCCTCCGTGAGGGACTCAAGGCCTGTGCGCCTCCCAGGTGAAGCTCATTAACACTCGCGCCACCGGCCTCGCGCCGTTCCCTCACGGCTCTCGCCCGCCCTGGTCACCACACCGGCTTAACTCCCTGAGGTCTGAAAACGCGCCGGCACGTTTTGCAGGATTTTTTTCACATTGCAGCAAAAATTATTCTTAAAATACTCTGTCATTTCTTGTCATAGAGACATAAGTAATATATCAATTGAAACTATAGAATGTCTTGTTTTATTTGTGTACACAATGTTGTGCTTTTTGTAAAATAAAGAAAACTAACATGCGTGATCTCTCGTCTCCCTCTGAATGAAGTCCAGAATGAACTGTAACTTATGAATACTAATGACAAAAAAAATGACACTTATGTCTAAAGAAACATTGAAATGTCAGGTTTTAAATCGTGAAAGTTATAACCGTCTCATGTGTTTTTAACACAAAGATAGTTACATCACTTAATTAAGGGGGGATTCAGTTTGCCTAACCACAGATTAAGAAGGTAAAGATGCTCACAAAATAAATCAACCATTCTTTTATACAACCACGAAAACAAAAAATAGTCATCACACAAAGCGGAAATGCAAGAAAAAGACAAATCACATTCAAAACAATATAATGGATAGGTGCATTGCAGAAGTTGGGCAATAGGTTACACAGTTCCCTTTCGTGTGAACTTTCGACGCTGTGTGAAACGCATTAGGAACCTTCTGCGTGATATCGTCATTGAAGCACTCCTGTATCCAACCAATCGTGTAACGAGACGTCAGAGGCGGGTGACGTCACGGACCAGGAAACTATAAAGCATGCCCGGATGCAGAGAATGCTAGCTTCTGTTATCTTCAGCAAGCACTCTATGTTATCGCTGTGATCGCTGTTGTGCGTCTTATTTTTTGTGATTTAAAATCTCTCTCTTTGTCTGAGGACAAGAGCTTCAAAAATATATATACATACATACACTACATAAGACACAAATATATAAAGAAATGGCAGATGAAAGCAGCAAGCGGTTCAGGAAATGTGTCCATCCCTGCACTCGCTTTATCCCTGACAGGGATACGCACGATATGTGTGTTGTTTGCCTGGGGGTTGTCTGCGTGCATTGCGAAAGGCTCGCCCTCAGGGTGCTGCGATCTCGCCGGACACTCTTTGATAAAACGGAGAGTGCCTCGGTTGGTGTTCCCCACGGATCGGGGGCAGAGCGAAGGCTCCATTCGTGGGGTTCACAAATGGATCTGGCAGCGGGGGTTGAGACGGGCTCTGCCCTATCTCTCCCTTTAGCTGCCAGACCTACTGTCTCTTCTGCCATGGTGGAAGCACGCCCAGCGGTTTCTTCCCCTCGGGGAGAGACATCGGCACTTCATCTGTCTTCATCTGAGGATGTTGATGTGATGAGCGTCGACGCAGCGGAAGAGGAACCGCCATCCTCTTCCTCTGCAGATGAGGAGCTCATGGAGGTAGTGGCCAGAGCTGTTGCCAAATTAAATATTAGCTGGCCAGAAGCAGAGCGGGGAGATGTAAGACCTAAAAGCAAACTCGATGAGCGCTTTCTCCCCGCGCGGCCATTACCTCCACGTCGGTGCTTGCCGTTCTTTCCGGATCTACACACTGAGGTGTCTAGATCATGGAATAGATCAGTCCAACACAGAGTGTTCAGCCCCCAGACTTCGATCTATAGCAACATCGTGGGGCTGAAACAGTATGGTTATGCGTCAATGCCCCGGGTTGAAGAGACACTCGCGGGCTATCTCTCACCCGAGTCGGCATCGTCCTTGAAAGCACCGACGTTGCCCACCAAGCCCCTTAAGACTACATCTTCCTTGGTGGGCAAAGCTTATGCGGCAGCAGGACAGGCAGCAGCTTGTCTTCACACCATGGCGCTGCTGCAAGCTTATCAAGCTGAAGTACTGGGGGAAATTGATATCAGCGGGGAGGCCACATTTGGGTGCATCCAGGAACTGCGCATGGCGACAGACCTGGCTCTCCGTGCCACAAAGGAGACGGCTAAAGAAGTGGGCCGTTCTATGGCAGCCCTGGTGGCCATGGAGAGGCACTTGTGGCTGAACCTCTCCGACATAAGGGACAGAGATAAGTCTGCCCTTATAGGCGCGCCGCTGTCTCCTGCGGGCCTCTTCGGTGACGCATTCACAACTGTCGTCGAGAGGTTCCAGGAGACCAAGAAACAATCTGCGGCGTTTCAGAGGTTCCTCCCCCGCCGGTCTAAAATCCCCGCCGAGACTGTTGAGCGGGAGCAGTCTCGGCCCGCAACGAGCTCCTCAGCGCACCACAGAGCGCAACAAAAAATGAGTGTGGCCGCCCTTGCTCCCCCACGTAGATTCTGGGGACAAGGGCGAGCTGCACAGAAGCCCTCTCAGCCCAAGACAGACCTGCGGGCTGTTATTGTGGCGCGAAAGGCTTCTAAAAGGCGGTCCTGATGTCTGTGGATCAGGACCCAGGAGGGCGGCCCCCGTCTGGAGGAAGCGTGGTGTTGAAACACCTGGCCCCCGCTTCCATCCAGCGCCCTCCGGGGACCACACTATTTTTACCATCCAGTGTGCGTCGGGTCCCCACCAATCCTCTGAGGAGGGTTGGCCTGCACTTGATTCGGCTGACCTCTGCCGGCACGCCGTTTCAGAGCGCTGAGCCAAGTGCTCAAAAAACACCAGAGACCAGTCTCGAGAGACTGGTTCCCTTAGTAGATTTTCTGGAAGAATGGAAAACTCTACCGAATATATCAAATTGGGTGCTGCTCATGATAGAAAAGGGGTACAGAATTCAGTTCGGGTCTCGCCCGCCCAGATTCAATGGGGTCCTTCACACAGTGGTGACCCCCGAGCAGTCTCTGGTTATGGAACAGGAAGTTATGACACTTTTGCAAAAAGGAGCTATAGAAAGGGTTCCTCCTCCCAGCAAGCTGTCAGGTTTCTACAGCCTTTACTTCATAGTTCCGTCACAAAGACTAAAATTCAAAATGCTTACACTCAAACAGATCATTCCCCAAATCAGGTCAGAGGACTGGTTTGTGACGATAGACTTGAAAGATGCTTACTTTCATGTATCAATCCATCCTTCTCATTGGAAGTTCCTCAGGTTTGATTTCGGGGGCGAAGCTTACCAGTACAAGGTTCTTCCGTTTGGCCTATCATTATCACCCCGCACATTCACGAAGTGCGTGGATGCAGCCCTTGCTCCTTTGAGACTCCAGGGCATTCGCGTACTGAATTACATCGACGATTGGTTGATTCTAGCTCGCTCAGAGCAACAAGCAGTTCAACATCGAGATGTTGTTCTGTCTCACATGAAAAGGCTTGGGCTGAGGCTCAATGCCAAGAAGAGTGTGCTGATACCAGCTCAGACCAGCAATTATCTAGGTGTTATGTGGGACTCCACAACAATGCAGGCACGTCTGACTCCTGCCCGCGTGAGCTCTGTTCTGTCAGCCGTAAAAGGGGTGAAGTTAGGCCAGTCTCTCACTGTGAAACAGTTTCAGAAACTGTTGGGTCTAATGGCAGCTGCGTCCAACATAATTCCTTTTGGCCTCCTGCATATGAGACCCCTACAGTGGTGGCTCAGGACCAGGGGGTTTTCCCCGAGGGGGAACCCTTTTCGAATTATCAAAGTCACACGGCGATGCCTTCGAGCTCTAGCCGTGTGGAAAGACCCCTGGTTCCTGTCCCAGGGTCCCGCGTTGGGAGCCTATGGTCGTCGCGCAATGCTTACGACATCGCTCAGCTCAGGGTCTTTGGGAGGACCATCAACTCTCCTGGCATATAAATCGGCTGGAGATGATGGCGGTGTTTCTAGCACTAAAACACTCTCTCCCAGACCTGAGAGACCACCATGTGCTGGTCCGCACAGACAATATGTCAGTGGTCTCTTATATAAACCATCTGGGGGGTCTACGGTCTCGCCAACTAAATTACTTGGCCCGTCGGATCCTCCTGTGGTCTCAGGGGAAGCTGCGTTGAAGGCAGCCTATATCCCCGGGAGTCAGAATGTGGGGGCAGACGCCCTGTCGAGGCAGGGGCCGAGGCCCGGGGAGTGGAGACTCCATCCAGAAGTGGTGGATCTCATTTGGAAAAACTTTGGTCAGGCACAAATAGACCTGTTTGCTTCAGGAGAGTCAACCCAGTGTCCGCTCTGGCACACCTGGGTCTGGATGCCATGGTACAGACGTGGCCGAGGATACGTCTGTACGCATTTCCCCCGGTCGCTCTGCTCCCACGAGTCCTGGAGAAAGCACGCCAGGAAGGGGTCAGCCTGATACTGGTGGCCCCATACTGGCCGACCCAAATATGGTTCTCAGACTTGGTGTCCGTGATAGACGGCGCTCCAATGGAGCTCCCCTTGAGACGGGATCTTCTATCTCAGGCGAGCGGCGCGATAATACATCTAACTATGGAACTATGGAAACTATGGGCCTGGCCTCTGAGGGGGACAGGTTCATAGAGGCTGGTCTCTCATCTGAGGTTGTTGAGACCATACTTAGCTCCAGGGCTCCCTCCACGAGGAAGCTTTACTCTTATAAGTGGAATTTATTCTCTACCTGGTGTAGACATCATAAAACGGACCCTGTCCGTGCTCCTATCAGCTTTGTGCTATCCTTTCTCCAAGAAAAATTCTCAGAGGGCTTATCTTATTCAACCTTGAAGGTTTATGTTGCGGCTATATCAGTGTAACACAGTTAAGTTCGTAGTGGGGGAAGGAAGAGGACAGGGTCGACGAGCAACTGCTGACTGAGACTTTTATTAACTTTCCACAAAGTTCAACAGAAAGACTGTGCAGCGCACAACAACGAAAATAAACAATCCACAACGGGCTTCACTCCAGGTTCGGTATACACCATCCACAAAGGGCTTCTCTCCAAGTTCGGTATACACAATCCACAAGGGCTTCACTCCAGGTAACTCGACACGACTCAGTCAGCAGTTCCCCTCTCTCTCACACACTCCTGCTTCTCACGGCGTTTTATCCTGTCTCCGCGCCAATCACTGGAATGAGAAACAGGTGTTCGTGACTTGTATTCAACCCACTCACTTACCACACGTCTCCCGCTATTCTCTCCGGTTGCAGACCTCGCTGAACCACGCCCCCCTCGCCACAATCAGCCTATCATGTTGGGGGGGATTCCTCGGTTGGTCGAAACCCCTCGTGTCATGCTTCTTCCGTGGTACACTGAGGCTGAGGTTCCCCGGTCTGGGACTTATCAGTGGTTCTACGTGGGTTAGCTGAGGCTCCCTTTGAACCACTGGAGGAGGTGTCTGCAAAGTTTCTGACTTTAAAGACGATATTTTTACTTGCTATTACTTCTCTAAAAAGAATTGGAGATCTTCAGGCCCTTTCAGTGGCCCCCTTGTATCTGGAGTTCGCTCCTGGAATGGTGAGAATATTTCTTCATGCTAGACCTGGCTATGTGCCGAAGGTCCCCACCAATGTCCCGGGTCCTATTGTGCTTCAAGCCTTTCATCCTCCTCCATTTATATCTTCGGATCAGGAAAAACTAAATCTGCTTTGCCCAGTGATGGCTTTGGACGCTTATGTCCACAGAGCTGCCCTGTGGCGTAAAACAGAGCAATTGTTCGTCTGTTACGGTTCTCCTAATAAAGGTGGACCGGCGTTCAAGCAGAGGATGAGCAAGTGCAAAAGAGAGCCATGTCAGAAGTCCGTGATTCAGCTCATCATCCGCTAATGCGGCCACGCCCACGGAGCCAGCGCTATTCAGAGGCAAATTCAGAGGCAAAACTTGTATGCATTGTCTCAATCGTGTATTTATTGTCTTGAAAAGTGTTTATTTGGATGTTAAAGCCATGGTTAGCGATCTCTAGAAGACATTCCATTAGTTCCTGGTTTCTTTTCTTCTTTATATGAATTTGTGGCCTAAAGGTGTACAGAGCACCCTCCGGCTGCAAGTATGAATTGAAAACACAGTATCCAGCACTCATAGTGATGACAATAAATATTGAATAAATATTACTCCTCAGTTGTAACGTGTGGTTGTAGTAACAAGCACAACGACGATGAAGATGACAATAATAACAATACTTTAATTCCAAACAGAGTCAGATAGCGTACACACGTGTAGACAACAACGAGAACGGACAAGGAGTGAAGGAGAACACAGGGTATATATACAGGTGACTAACAAAGGGAGCTAAACAAGGTGACTGGATAATTAACAAGACACAGGTAGAACAAATTAACTAATCAACAGAACAGGGAAACTAGGTCACAGGGGAAAGACTGGAACATGACATGTAACATCAGTATAGAAAATTGACATAAATATATAAGAATCCATCAATATTCCTCCAAAATGTGCATGCTTTTAAGCTAAAAGCCTATATGAAATGCCATAGAGGTAACATAATTGTTCAGACACTTTGCATCATAGAAATACATTATATTTTAAAGAATATAATAGAATACCATTATTTTAAATTGTAATAATATTTCACAGTATTGCTGTTTATGATGAGCTGAGACATTATTACAGAAGGTTTTTTTCACAGCCTACCTGACTGAAAGGCCTCATTAATATGCAAGTAATTTCAGGTCATTATTATGTGATTCTTTTGTCTTGTCGGGCGAGAATCACCCATTATTCATGATGATTCATGCCTCCACGCATATTGTGTTTCTTGACAAAAAGTGTCTTACAAAAACTAAATCAATATATTGTTTTATATGAAGGAGTAAGCAGCAGAATTTTTACATAATTCTGAAGCAAAAACCTCCAATACCCAGAAGTCTCGTGAACACAGATTTAATATACTTTTTTTGGCCTTATTTCAGTGACTAAAGTTTTTTTTTTTTTTTTTTTCAATGTGAACGAGTGAATCATGGCAGTTGCTCAGTGTTTTAATGTACAAATGAACACCTTAGTATTTTTTTAGTTCCTTCATCCGAGCCTATGAAGAAACAGTGGGTTAATTTTATTTTTTTTCTGGTAATATGCCGATACATCGTCCCATAGTTTTGTATGTCTGCGCCACACATTTCACTGACCACTCTTTCCTCAACGTGGGCCAATACAGCCCAGTTTCTGTCGCTAATGTAAAGGTAGATAACATCAAGTATAAGTGTAAATACACACACTGTAACGCAAGTGTTGTACATTTCTTTGTTGTTTGAAACTGTTCTGCTGTTATAGCGCACGCAATATCCACATTTCCAGACTGCAGAGCTTGATGTAATTGTAAAAAGATTGTAAAAACTTTTAAGATTTATGAAATATAAAATATGTAAACAGATAAATGATGTTGCCATGGTAGCACAATTTCCACAATGGCACCTATCCGAAAAGGTATTTGTAATAATGGCAGAGGACTAATTTAGTTGCGCTGGTTGTGTCAGGTCCCCGCTATGATAACAGTGACTTTATCAAATGTTTACAGAACAAGCGGAACCCAGTGTGCCTGCAGCTTTCTCCATTTCTGTTTTATTACGTTATAGAAAGCCTAAGGCCTTTTCAAACCGTTTGGCAAACCCATTTAATCTGCTACCTATTACACGTCAAACTAAGATTACTGTAGAGACAGAAAGGAAGACTGTTAAGTTAGCACTTCTAAACATACGCTCACTTAAAAATAAATCACTTCTAGTCAATGACTTAATAACCACAAACAACCTAGATTTTATGCTTCTAAATGAAACATGGCTTGAAGACAGCTGCAGTGCAACAATCCTGAATGAAACAGCCCCTCCTAACTTTACTTTTATGAGTGTCTGCAGAGCTGTTAGGAGAGGTGGAGGTGTAGCTGCTCTATTTAAAGATGTCTATCAATGCAAGCAAGTGTCATTTGGTGATTACTTGTCTTTCGAATACTTGGGTATTGTATTAAAAGGTGCTCCTCGCATTCTACTTATAGTTATCTACAGGCCTCCAAAATACACTCCAGCCTTTGTGGAGGACTTTACAGAACTGTTATCAGCAATTTCCTCAGAGTTTGACTGTTTTGCTATTACTGGGGACTTTAACATCCACATAGAAAATGCAGAATCCAATATGGCAAAAGAAATCATAACTGTTTTGAATACTTTTGATCTGACTCAGCATGTACATGGACCTACACACAATCGTGGACACACTCTAGATTTAATTATCAGTAAGGGTCTAAACATTTCATCCATTATCATTAAGGATGTAGCGCTATCTGATCATTTCTGTATTTTCTTTGAAATATTGATCTGTCCGACTGTTGAATCTAGATCTGTCTCGGGCAAAAAGCAATGCTTAAATGAGAATACTAGTGCACTGTTTATGAAGGCTATATCTTTAACAACAAGCATATCTGCAGACTCTGTTGATTTTCTCCTTGATTCTTTTAACTCAAAAGTAGAGAATGTTATTGATAACATTGCTCCTGTGAAAGTCAGGAAGAAAAGTGGCAGACAAAAAGCACCATGGAGAAACTCAACAGCATTGCAAAATATGAAAAGACAACGCAGAAAAGCTGAGCGCATGTGGCGAAAGACAAAACTTGAAATCCATTATAACATCTATAAAGATATTCTTCATGCTTTCAATGTGGAATTAGGCAAAGCTAGACAGACCTTCTTCTCAAATATTATAAACAGAAACTTAAACAACACCCGCACTCTTTTTGCTACAGTAGAGAGACTAACAAACCTCCCGAGTCAGATTCCCAGTGAAATGCTCTCAGACAGCAGATGCTGTGAGTTTGCTTCCTTCTTCTCTGAGAAAATTAATAATATCAGAAAGGCGATCAGCACATCCTTGAGCTGCCCTGGGGTAAAACAGATCAGATCACAACCTCAGAAAGTAGCTATTATGACTGATTTCGAAGCAATTGATGGTAAAATTTTGGAAGAAACAGTACAGCACCTTAAAACATCAACCTGCGCCCTTGACACACTTCCCACATCTTTTTTTCAAAAGAGTGTTAAACTGTTTAGAAGCAGATCTCCTAGAAGTGGTAAATGCCTCACTTCTCTCTTTCCAAAATCCCTGAAAACTGCAGTTGTTAAGCCCCTCCTGAAAAAGAGCAATGTGCCTTTAACTAAACTTCCTTCAGTTAAACAAAGACAAAACTGAAGTCATTGTGTTTGAAAACAAAGATGAAGTTCTCAAAGTGAACATGTACCTTCACTCTAGGGGTCAAACAACTAAAAATCAAGTCAGGAATTTTGGAGTCAGACCTGAGTTTCAGTAGCCATGTAAAGACAATAACTAAATCAACATATTATCATCTCAAAAATATTGCAAGATTTAGATGCTTTGTCTCCAGTCAAGACTTAGAGAAACTTGTTCATGCTTTCATCACCAGCAGGATGGATTATTGTAATGGGCTCCTCACTGGTCTTCCCAAAAAGACCATAAGACAACTGCAGCTCGTACAGAACACTGCTGCCAGGATTCTGAGCAGAACCCGAAAACATGAACACATCACACCCGTCCTCAGGTCCTTGCACTGGCTTCCAGTTGCATTTAGAATTGATTTTAAAGTACTGTCACTTGTTTATAAATCACTCAATGGCCTAGGACCTCAATACATTGCAGATATGCTCATAGAATATAAACCTAACAGATCACTCAGATCATCAGGATCAACTCACTTAAAAATATCAAGGGTTCACTCAAAGCAGGGAGAGTCTGCTTTTAGCTGTTATGCCAGCCGCAGCTGGAACCAGCTTCCAGAAGAGATCAGGTGTGCTCCAACAGTAGCCACATTCAAATCCAGACTCAAAACACATCTTTTTACCTATGCATTTGCTGATTGAGCACTGTGCTATGTCCGAACTGTCTGCACTTTATTTTATACGTATTATCTTTTTATTCTTTAAATTCTTTTCCTGTTTTTATTTAATTTTTAATGTATTTTTATATCTTTTATGTATCATCATGATTCTGACTTTTAATGCATTTTAAATACTGGTATTTCTATTCCTTATGTTCTATTTTTATTCTTCTTCTTTATGTAAAGCATGTGCTATACAAATAAAATTGCCTTGCCTTGCCTTGCCTTGGTTAGTGTCTATAGCTGATAATTATATATATAATATATATACGATAGTAAATCAGAGCAATATGAAGAGTCAACAATGTAGGCTAGCATTAGCTACATGATAATAACTGTAACAGCATACATAAACCAACTAAAGTACCGTATCCAGACACAATGTTTTAAACTAACCATTCGGAGATGTCCTGCTGTAGCCGCTGAGTTGCAACTTCTTCATCCGGATCAGATTCTGGGTCAAACTGAAAGCTTGAATGACTGCGTGTCTACAAGCCATTGCAATACATCCACTGTCAACATTAGCGTTTGGTACAGTGGCCGAAAGCAGGTTAAGGCCACACCCACCCTCCACCTTGCCCCGCCTCTCTCCTCCTCATTTAAAGCATTTAAAGCTACAGACCCAGAAATGGCACATCCTGAGGAAAGCTCATTGTGGGACTGGCTTGTAGTGGCTGAAATTCTGCACCAAGGCTGAATTTAGGGAAAGAGACTTCAGATACAGTACTAGGGACCATTTAGGCCTATATAAAAGCATCCAAAAAGCAGCATGTCATAGGACCTTTAATATTGTAAATAATTTTATCAAAATACAATTGTTCATTTTCTATTTTTGGACCATATGGACTAATAGTAATTAATGTTGTAAACGATTACACTAATGTTAACAAAAAAAATATTACTGTAAAGCAGTACCACAAAAAGAAAATTCAAAGCAAATTAAAAAGAGAAGTACTCAAAGTCGAGAAGGGTAACACTTTAGAATACTGATCCTTCATTAATGAATAACTACACAGGAACGAATGAATAATGCATTATTAACACTCTAGTAACTACTATTAACTAACAAGAAACTCTGGTGAATGAATTAGTAAGTAATAGTGCTCAGTTAAAGATGGTAGTTGACTATTAGCTAATCAGTAACTACTGTTTTTTCATACCTCTAAGAGAACTACTAAGAACTACTATATACAGGTTCATAATTAACATGAATGATGCATAATGTATAATTAATTCTAAAGTAAAGGCCTTGGTAACCCACTAGTAATGACTGAAGTATTACTAAATACTTAAGAAGGAATTATTAATTATTTGGATCAGTATTCTAAAGTGAAAAACATGATAATTCTCTAGTAACTACTGTAGTCATTGTAAACTTTTGATGTTTTTGTATGTTTTTGTACAGTAAATCCTTATGATATATTTTGTAACACTTGAGTAATTACTAGTGGGTTACTATGATCTTCACTTTAGAATACTGATCCAAATAATTAGTATTTCCTTTAGAGTTATATAGTAACTCTTGAGTTATTACTATCTAATACTTTACAAAAACATCAAAAGTTTACAATGACTTCAGTAGTTACTAGAGAGTTATCATGTTTCTCACTTTAGAATACTGATCCAAATAATTAGTAATTCCTTCTTAAGTGTTTGGTAATACTTCAGCCATTACTAGTGGGTTACCAAAGCCTTTACTCTAGAATTAATTATACATTATTCATTATTCACATTAATTACAAACCTGTATAGTAGTTCTTAGTAGTTCTCTGGGAGGTACGAAAAAAACAGTAGTTACTGATTAGCTAATAGTGAACTACCACCTTCAACTGAGCACTATTACTTACTAATTAATTCATCAGAGTTTATTGTTAGTTAATAGTAGTTACTAGAGTGTTAAAAATGCGTTACTCATTTGTTCCTGTGTAGTTATTCATTAATGAAGGATCAGTATTCTAAAGTGTTACCTCGAGAAGTGAGCACATTCTAAGAGGAGAATAGTGTAAAAGAGTATGGAGAGAGGGGAGGAAAAAGGAGAAATGAGTGGATAAGATGTATGGAGGAGAGAAAGGGAGGACATTAAAAAGAAATGGAAACAAGAAGAGGAATGAATTAAACGACTACAGGAATGACTAGAGTGTGGCCAGTCAGGCTTGATTGGAAAAGAAAAGAAAAGTGAGAGACAGAGTCAAAAAGGTGACACAACATCAGCAGAATATGAAGAAGAAATGGACTGATTTAACTGCTATCAATAGCTATAGTAGTGCACATGTTGAACTTTACCTGTGCTTTTACTCTTGTTTGTAAATCATCTTGGGACGTCTGATATTCTTACTTTGGAATTAATTATTTCATTTTTGTTGATGAGTTTGATCATTTCTAGGCAGCTTCCAACTAAAAAGCTTGGTCCATGGTGTCGCTATTGTAGATTTTAAACATGTTCAGTATTAAGGATGATTATGGATTAATGTTTTAAGTTCAACTCGATGTGACATCGTGACTTTTTATTTGAATAAGCAAGAAAGATTTACCCTGTTTAAAAATAAACCAATTTAAAACATTATTTAAAGTTTTTCCTGTGTATTCTGAAACACATGGATTTCTCTGGGCTAATCCCCGGATATCCACTCATCCTAGAACTGCCCCTGGTGTCCCAAACTTGCTCAAGAGAGTGGAAGAGAGTGCTGTTTATTCATTCCCTGACCTTCGGTACTGAGACATGAACCTGCAACCTTCTGGTCCAACACACTAACCATTAGGCCACAACGGCCCCTAATATAATATAATGATCACTCAAATATACTGTGTTTCAGGTACCAGTGGAGTGAATGAGACTCATGTGTTCATCAGTTCTGGTGAAAATGTCTGTGTGCCCTGTAATAATACTCTTTCTGACTGTACATCAACACACTGGATTTATTATAACAGATTCAGACATTCAGCAGTTGAACTGATTGTTGATGGGATAAAGAAGAAAAACACAAAGAGACATGAGAGACTGAGTCTGGGGTCTGACTGCTCTCTGAACATCAAGAACGTCACAAAAAAAGATTCTGGATTATACACCTGCCAACAATTTGTGAATGGAGAACAACAAGGAACTGATGCACATGTTTTACTGCATGTTCTTCATGGTGAGTTTATGATTATATGGTCAATTCAAAAAGAGCAGATTCTCCCTTTAAACTCAATGATGATTGAAGAGTCTGTGATTTGTGTCTTGTGTTCAGTTTCAGTCACTTCATCTTCATCATCATCATCATCCTCATCATCATCCTCACAGACTGAGATCAGTCCAGGTCGCTCTGTGACTTTCTCCTGTCAGTTGTATTCTGTATTCTCCTGTGATTATTTGGTCACTTATGAGGGACTTCGTCTGTTGTGGATGAATCAGGCTGGTGTTGATCTGAAGACAGACTCCAGATATCAGATATTATTCTCATCAGATCACTGTAACATCACTCTGACTACAACACTCCTGAATGAAGATGACAACAGAGAGTGGAGATGTCAGCTTACTCTCAGAAATCAACTCCAGACCTCAGTCAGATACACTGTCAAGTATTCAGGTGAGAAACAACTATTACTACTGTAAAATATGATGTTAATGTCCTACAGATGAACATCTGAACATTCATCTTCTGATTCAACAGCACTGATTCCAGTCAGCAGCTCAAACTCTTTTAGCTTAGTTTTTTAGCTTAAATTATTGATTTATTAAACAAGTCATCTCATGTTAGTGTGAATCAGTCTCTGTTTGTGAAAGAAATGTCTTGATGTTGTGTTCCTTCATTCAAATATGATTGTGTTTTTAATAGTTGTGCCATCAACTACAGCATCAACACTGACTCCAACCTCTCTAGGTGTGTATGAAGATCCTCCTCATTTCAGTGCTTGTTTTCACACTCTGGAGTTTTTCTAGAATCAGGATCTAAATGAACTCATTGTAGTGAAAATGAGCTCAGTGGACATCAGTATTAATATGACTGTAATATCGTCTCTCTCTCAGTGATTGTGATTGTTGTCGCTTCATTCGCTGTTCTCCTTCCTGCTTTTATTCTCTGGATGATTCGCAGAAAAAGAGACGGTGAGTTTTTACAGTTTCTCATATTATATAACAGACAAAAAGTCCAAAACATCTGATGAAATAAGAGTGTAATTTAGACAGAATTCCTCTCAGACAGAGTTTAATGTTTCTATTCTACAGCACTAGAATTCTTCTGAAATCAGTTTAATTGGAGACTGTATTGTGTGTTTGATCATCAATATTCTCTTGACGTTATGTTTCAGATAACAGAAGAGGAACTGATGACTCTGAGGTGAGTATTGTAGGTCGATCCATGAGTTATTAGTGTTTATAAGCTCTGATCCTGAAATATGACACTCGTATTAGTCAGATTATATAATGACAGGTTAGTGTATTTGAACTGTTTCTGCTCTAAAACTCACAGATAAGAATAAATATGATGAACCAATGACACAATCAACATTTGCATTCATCTACTGCCAGTGAACAATATGATTCATCTTCAATAATCTGTGTATATTTGTGTATATTTGTTGTGAATAGAGACTCAGGCAGGGGATCCAAGTGCAGCGTTTTATTAAATGTAAGCGTGGTCGTACAGGCAGGGTAAATCAGGAGCAAGCAGGTACAGCAGAGGGTAGACAGAGTCGTAATCCAGGTACAGGCAGAGGTCGGGACTGGCAGATATAACTCACAGGTCGGTATACAAAGCAAGGGTCAGGACAGGCAGCAACAAGTCAATAAACAGGGAACAAGCAGGAACGGTAACAGCAAAACAGGCAGACAGAAAACACAGGGGAACGCTCGGAATTGCAACAACAGTTAACAATACTTCGCGGTGAGGTGGTGTGTGTAGAAGTCCTTTATAGTCCTGGTAATGAGCTGCAGCTGGGTGTGGTGATTAGTGAGGAGTGTGTGCATGGCTGTATGTGGCGACAGGTGATTGGTGTGGAGTGAACATGTGACTGGCAGGGAGGATTGTGGGAAGTGTAGTTTGACAGGAGCAGACAGTGATCATGACAATATTTGACACTGTGGTGATTTTTCATTGATGTTCAGGAGCTGATATATGATGAGACTTACACTGAGGTCACTTATACTGAGGACTACAGTAAAAACAAGCCAGAAAGAAGAAGGTGAGAAACACTTCCTTGATGTTGTCCAGCTTCTCTCAACATGATAGTTTGTGTTTTCTTCTGAATTTGTGTCATGAATTGAGCTCAAACATCATGCTGTAATAATTGTGTGTTGAAACAATAACTGTGATGTTCATTCAGGTTCGCTGTGATGATAAAGTGACTTATGCTTCCATCAGAGGAGCAAAAGCTGGATCTCAGGAAAACTGCAGTGAACTTTATGCCTCTGTGAACAAGAACCATCACAAATCAGTCAAATAATGACACAAAAACCACATGAGCAGAAGAAGATGAATCTAATAGAACTGAGTCCTAATGGTGTCATTCAGTGCCATTATAAATACTTTCAATGTCTTTTACATGTTCACAAACAAACCCAAGTGATGCTCTGATTTATTTGTAGTTATTGCTTATTTTTCTCAGTTCAGCATGTTTTTTGTATAGTTTCTGTCTGCTTGTTGATCAGTTAATGCTAGTGTCTTTATTATTCATTCAGAGCTGCAGGTTTGGACAAAGTCTAGAAAATGACGACACTTTTACTCTCGCACATCATTCTCATTAAATAATAATTTAGAGGTAAATACATTTTTTAAAATATCTCCAAAAAATACAAAACAATTGATGAAGATAATTGTAAACAAATAATGAAAACAATTAATGAAAACAATGGACTATACGCACAGTTACTAAAG